>NC_043980.1:33768682-33913682 GCF_902150065.1 Myripristis murdjan
TATTGACAAGGACATCAGTATGTGTCATGACACACAAATTGGCAAACATATATATAAATAGAGCCTAAAATACAACCTATTGCACCTTTGAAGACTAATAAAATATACAACATATATGGCAAATCAGGTGACAAACTGATTTGACAAATGCACCTATTTAAAACATTGTATAAACAACAGAAACAAACAGAAAAACTACAGAAACAACTTTTGTTTTGTTTGCTCTACTTAATAGTAAATTACTGGGGCACTTTGAGATTTAGTTTTAATGAGTATAATAAATAGCATGCATTGTCATATTGATACTAGCTACTTGTTCTCAGGCCTTGGAGTTAAACAAGCCAGACACTATTTGTCCCAGCCAAGCATTCAAATTCAGTCAGTTTGACCCACTTTGGTTTGACCCAGTACAGTCAAAATTTTTCACAGCCAGCACGTGAAACAGTCACAGTCCTAGACCAGAGGAACAGATGGTGTGTGGGTGTGTGTGTGTCATCAGTCATTATCAACAAGGTCTAATCTCTGTAAACTTAAACCAGCAATTGAAAGTCCTCTTAGTCCTGCCAGTAGGTGACCAATTAAACACTGTCAACTCCCAGCACTGCCTAAATGACAAATAATATCCATAAGGCCATTCATTTGCCGTAGACTGCCGGTGTCGGTTTGCCGGTGGTGGGGGACACAGGGAAAACTGAAGAAATAGACATTGTGTGCGATGTGGTCAGCTCATTTTCAGCAGCCAGGAGGCAGATGTTTGTCTCATGTTAAAAGCATGTGACATATAATCCCTCTCTCAGTGTCGAGCCCCTGGCACTCATTGGGAAAGATGAGTCTTATTTTAGGGTTTTAATGATTTGATTCACATTTGGATTTGATGGACCTTGTTTTGATCCCAGAAACACTTAAGTCATTAAGCAGGGCACATGTGCGGTGACACTGGTGCACATAACTTCACCACTGTCCGACACTGCCTGTGAGAAGTGCACTCACTCTCATGCAGTTTTTACTGTGCCCCAACAGACCATAATAATCTGACCCAGCTCCAGCACTGAAGGTCAGCAACCCGACTGAATAGAAATCTTTCATTAGCTGGTATCCCCAGGCTCACTGATACAGACTGATTAGCCATTGTAGAGCTCTCTTTATTTCGCACACAGACACACACACAAAATGTCAGCATTGAATAAAAAGTCTTTTCCCCACAGCTCCAAATACCACACACTGATACCTTTCGTAGTTGAATGGGTTTATCAGAAGGAAAAGTGTTCTTTTGCCAGATACTTTTACTGCACTGTGCTGATGTTAACTTGTTGACTCTCGCCTGGCAACTAACCTAAGCTCCTAGTTATGATTGGTTGAAACTATTATAGGAAATTTTTGAATATGTAGGATCGCAACAAAAATTTGAGCAAGGTACTGTTAATTATATATATTTTTCAGCTGGCTGTTGCACGCCAATTTTTCCAGTTTTTATTCACAGGAGACATGTTGGCAACTTTGTCAGTTTGGTGGATTTGTGTAACCACATCACCTGCTCGTTACAAATGTTTGCCTAATATTCAGAATTGCCCCAATATCCCTGTGTTCCTTGTTTTGTCAGTGTGTCCGATGGGTGGAGGGGCCACCAGGCTGTACAGTGCCCTGACCCAGACCCTCAGCAGCAGCAGCAGCCGTCCTCTCCCTCTTCCCCAGTCCCACCTCGCCCCCCACCAACACCCAGACGTGGACCTGGATCCAGCTTTCTGCCAGGTGACTCATCCAGTCTATTTTGTTAAAAGTATAGTCCTCTGAAGTGAATATACAAGAGGGAAGAATTACAAGTGTTATTTGTTTGTCAGTAGCATTCACCAGGAGGCACATAATCAGTTTTCAGAGTTAAAAGCTATTTGATGAAAACATGAATTTGAGCTCATGTGCGAACCTGTGGTGTGTGCTTGGCAGGAGCGGCAGGGGTCCCCTGTGTGTCCCCCCGACCCCCTTGTGCTGCTCAGACAGTGTGAGGAGGCTCTCAGGGACCGACCGCCCCGTTTCCACAGGAAATTCATACACCCCAGCCATGGAGACAGCGCCCCCAGCAGCCCCATCAGGGTGATGCAATGGAACATACTGGCCCAAGGTAAGCTCCTCTCTAAGGTTTATGACTCTATTTAATGCTGCCCTCATGTCACATCAGATTTAAAGAACCACACCACTGATTCTGCATGTTTAGTGTAATATGGAGAAAACATATGTACTTCAGAGTTTCTGCTAATCTTTTCCCAAAGCAAGCAGTCATATTTTAGAACTCCAATATATTTTTTTCTACATTTTATCCAGCGATTGGTTTCCATTCATTCCACTATGATATGAAAATGAACTTCCAGAGACTTCAGACTTTCTTCACTGCAGGACTCCATCTCTGTAATAAAGTTGTTCACATTACTTTTCCCAGCACTTTTGTGTTCTGATGACTTTAAATTGGGCAGAGTGAAATGGCCCCTCCACCAGAAAATAGTCCTTGAGGAAACATTTGCTTGAGACAGCCAATTATAAATTCCATGGTTTATGAAAGTAAATGTTGACATGAGCGGTGGTCATTTTTAAGTAGGATGTGGGAATTCTGTTGGTTCTAGTTTTTCACATTTGGAGTCACAGACTGCAGAAGAGTGTCAAAACAGGCAGCTAGTATGGCAGCAAATCCGCTGATGTCATAAATAAAAACTATTGGCCTCCTCCTTGACATAATTCCTTGTGGTGTCTGCACACAGACAGCACACTTGGAAATATCCAGGCTTGTTTTTCTTCTTTTATAAGAAGCCATTTGCTGCTATCAGGTTTTGTGCGGTATGAAAAACAACTTCCACACCGTGATGTCTGACACCCAGAGGAAAAAGTCTCCTCACAACATGGTGCCTTATAAACCTTATAAACCGTCCCTGTCTTCTTATTTGGCAGCTAGGTTTGACACCATAGAAATTATATTTTAAAAATGAGGAAACAATATGCATCGTCAGTCGTCAATATAAACAAAATGTGGACAGAAGTAAATAGAGGGGCCATGAATCCAAATGACACGAGTATTCTCTTTTTAACACTCCAAGCTGAAGCAGCGACATGTTGTCTTGTCCCTCTGTTTCTTCTGTATGATGTGAATGCAGCATGATCACCTAGCAAATGTTGGATATGTAAACATGTAAACAATCCAACATACAGGCTAAGGGTTTCTGCTGAAACTTGATCTCCCTCTCTCTCTCCTGTCCTTCAGCACTGGGCGAGGGAGTGGACAGTTTTGTCCAGTGTCCCCTGGAGGCCCTCAGCTGGCCCCAAAGGAAGTACCTCATCTTAGAAGAGATCCTCACCTACCGACCTCATATCCTGTGTCTCCAGGAAGTAGACCACTACTACGACACCTTCCAGCCAGTTCTGGCAGGCCTGGGTTACAGCAGCAACTTCTGCCCCAAGCCCTGGTCACCCTGTTTGGACGTGGAGGGCAACAACGGTCCTGACGGCTGTGCACTGTTCTTTGATCAGTCACGCTTTGAGCTTCTCGACAGCATGAGCATACGCCTCTCCGCCATGCTTATTCCAACCAATCAAGTGAGTGTTGAAATTTCACTTCAAAGAAATGTGCCAATATTTTGAGCAAAATATTCTTTTTCCAATTTCCCCAGACTGAGACAAGATGTCCAATACCATTTTGGAGGTATAAGTAGATCCAGCACAAAGCAACCTCTCCTAAAACACCTCTACTTTGTTTTTGGATTTTTACAAGACATTGTGTAAATAAGGCAGCTTTGGAGTTATTGTACACTTTCTTTTTTCACTTTAATGGAGCTGGACTAATGACTCCCCGCCGACTTCAAGTCTTTATGCTATGCACACAGGTGAAAATTGTATCAAACATCTTGTCTCACTCTGGGTAAGTCAGAAAAAGGGTATTTTGCCCAAAATATTGGACTATTCCTTGGACTGTTTGGAAACTATAATACTTTACTGGTGACAGAAAAGTCACCTTCGTACCCTGTGTCCCCCACTGATAATGTAATCCACATAGATACAAAGCCTCTGATCGCAACATACCACTTTTTTGCCACAGGTTGCCGTGGTGACGATGCTACGGTGTCGAATCACAGGGAGACGCATGTGCGTGGCAGTGACCCACCTGAAAGCTCGCAGCGGCTGGGAGCGCGTGCGCAGCTCCCAGGGCTCAGACCTCCTACGTCACGTCCAGAACTTCATCAAGAAATGTCCAGGTGGGCCAACGGGAGCCTCCGGAACCGACGCAGACACTCCTCTGCTCATTTGCGGCGATTTCAACGCAATACCGACCGAGGACGTTTATCGTTGTTTCGCCCTGTCTCCTCTGGGTTTGGACTCTGCCTATAAGAAGCTGAGCCGAGATGGTCTGACGGAGCCGGAGTACACGACATGGAAGATTCGGCCTACAGGGGAGTGCTGCAGCACGCTGGACTATATCTGGTACACTCAGAACAAGCTGAGCGTGGAGGCCGTGCTGGACATGCCCACTGAGGAACAAATTGGGCCAAACAGACTACCATCATATAATTATCCATCTGACCATCTCTCTCTGGTTTGTGACTTCAGCTTCAAGGAGGAGGACTGAATGCAGGACAGGAGGGTTCAAACTCATGAACAGAAAGGGATTGGCTTCACCTGACAAGTGGGTGTGTCTCTGAAGGAGGGTGTGTGCAAGTAAAGTGGCGAGTGGGAGGGCCGGGTGGCGAGCAGTGCAGGGCTGTGTTCAAAAGAAAAGGAAAAGGTCACAGGTCACTAATGATACTTGTATGACCACACACACTGCAACAAATACACTCACCTAAAGGATTATTAGGAACACCTGTTCAGTTTTTCGGTAATGCAATTATCTAAACAACCAGTCACATGGCAGCTGCTTCAATGCATTTAGGGGTGTGGTCCTGGACAAGACAATCTCCTGAACTCCAAACTGAATGTCAGAATGGGAAAGAAAGGTGATCGAAGCAACTTTGAGCGTGACATGGTTGTTGGTGCCAGACGGGCTGGTCTGAGTATTTCACAGTCTGCTCAGTTACTGGGATTTTCACGCATAACCATTTCTAGGGTTTACAAAGAATGGTCTGAAAAAGGAAAAACATCCAGTATGCGGCAGTCCTATGGGCGAAAATGTCTTGTTGATGCTAGAGGTCAGAGGAGAATGGGCCGACTGATTCAAGCTGATAGAAGATCAACTTTGACTCAAATAACCACTCGTTACAACCGAGGTATGCAGCAAAGCATTTGTGAAGCCATAACACGCACAACCTTGAGGCGGATGGGCTACACCAGCAGCAGACCCCACCGGGTACCACTCATCTCCACTAAAAATAGGAAAATGAGGCTACAATTTGCACGAACTCACCAAAATTTGACAGTTAAAGACTGGAAAAATGTTGCCTGGCCTGATGAGTCTCGATTTCTGTTGAGACATTCAGATGGTAGAGTCAGAATTTGGCGTAAACAGAATGAGAGCATGGATCCGCCCTGCCTTGTTACCGCTGTGCAGGCTGGTGGTGGTGGTGTAATGTTTTATTGGCACACTTTAGGACCCTTAGTACCAATTGGGCATCGTTTAAATGCCACAGCCTACCTGAGCATTGTTTCTGACCATATCCATCCCTTTATGACTATCATGTACCCATCTTCTGATGGCTACTTCCAGCAGGATAATGCGTCATGTCACAAAGCTCGAATCATTTCAAATTGGTTTCTTGAACATGACAATGAGTTCACTGTACTAGAATGGCCCCCACAGTCACCAGAGCTCAACCCAATAGAACATCTTTGGGATGTGGTGGAACAGGAGCTTGGTGCCCTGGATGTGCATCCCACAAATCTCCATCAACTGCAAGATGCTATCCTATCAATATGGGCCAACATTTCTAAAGAATGCTTCCAGCACCTTGTTGAATCAATGCCACGAAGAATTAAGGCAGTTCTGAAGGCGAAAGGGGGTCAAACACGGCATTAGTATGGTGTTCCTAATAATCCTTTAGGTGAGTGTATGTCCTACCTCCCCTGACTAAGACCAGTGCTCAACTGTGGTATATTTTCTCTAACAGTTTTCTAACTGTGTACTTCTAACTCTGTACACTGCCAGAAAATTCTCACAAAGCTTATCCTGTGAAATGTGCAAATACAAACCAACAGATCAATTCAAGCGATTGACTATTATACAGTTAAAACTAAGCTAAAGAGCAGCGTACACTACTGGCATCATAGAAAATTTAAGAATTTTGTTTGAATTGGCATTTTACATGAAGTTCTGAAATTTGATTAATCAAACTGGTTGTGATCAATTTGAACAACTTGTGGGATCGTTTTGGGAAACATGAGAATGTGTGCTCACTATGCAATTTTCAAAGGACACTAAAGTTAAAATGCATGTAGATAGGTCAGCCTCCTGGATGAGGCTTTGCAGGGCATTTGCGGTCCAGTTGGGTCCACAACTAGTTTGGAGAGCTGTTTACTTCCTATAAATGTTCTGGAAAAGCCACATCCACTTAAAACCACAGCAGCACATCAAAGTTAGATGCTCGTCAGGTTTGCACAATGTTGCACTCTTCTTTCGCCATACTTAGATACTGTAAGAACTAACAGTACTAAGGAGACCTACTGTGTGTACAAGCCTGTTATATTATGCCTAAAATGTGTCATTGCAAATGATTGTACCCCTAATAAGCTCATATTGTTTCATGTTTGTATTTATCAGTGAAAAATAACCCTAAGATTATTTTGTCATTGAGTAAAATTGATGTAATGGTGTTCAACAAATTGAATGACAAAGTGTTTTTGCTGTTTACTTGTGTGGTTTATATTTCCCTTAATTGCCATTGCTACTTTTAAGTTGAGTTGAGCTACACCACAAAATATGCAAGGTAAATAAATCATTTACGATGCAAAACATGTCAGTTTGGTAGTGGTATTGGTAACTGTGTCATCCCCATTGGAGATGGAGAGTGCCTTACAATGGAAAACCTGTTTCACTAACCCTCAGACCATATAAACCGCTGCACTTGTTAATTATGGTTGCTGATTATTCTGGTCATTTAAAACTTAAAGCTTATTCTGCTGTTCCCTAGTGTAACCTAAATCTCACGGATGGGGCTTTGTACTGTTGTGTGGAAGATAACCAACCTCAATATAGCAGCTCAAATATTTACTTCGGTTTGGTTCCAATATTTTGCTGCTGTATAAACATGGAGCAATCGTTTATCTCCATGTATCAATGAAACAGTGAGATCTATGAGCTCGACCAATTGGCTTGCCCGGCACGCAAAGCAAACGGTCTGCACAGAAAGTGTCTGAGCTGCAGTGCACTTTGGACGAGGAAAAATAAGTCACCGCTTGCACTGGTTGAAAGCAAGTTTTTTTTCTCTTGCCAAACAACTCTGTTCATTTAAATTACCTTCAAAAATAGCCAAACTTGAAAACTAGTCTTAATAGGATTCCATTTAGGGTCATTTGTATTTCAGATGTGGGTTTTCAAAAGAACTACAGGAACTACTAAAGGAATTACAAATAGTTCAAATAGTTGATTGACCCATTTTGGGTGCATCAGTTACTAAAATAGATAAATTATTTAATGTGGAAAGGGAGCAATCTCAAAAATCATGACAGTGTACATCATCATCAGCAAGCTGTATCCAAGGCAAAAAGAAGAGGTATAACCTGGTGTAAAAAGCACACAACTGACACATCTGAGCAATTGCAAATGCAGTATTGTTTCATGACTTGTCTTTACCCTACTTCACCCCTCTTCCAGAGAGTTCAGGGAAAGCCAAAAGATTGATCCTTTTAAATATGATGGTAGATCTGTAACAGTATAGGCAGCCATATTTCAAGAGTCAAATTCAAGAATGGTTTTACACTAAACACCAGAATGAAGTCAGATGTTCTTTTCAATCACCAGATCCAAACATGTATGAACCTTTAGGGGAACTTTTAGAGTGCATGGTGGTGCGAGCCTGCAGATGATCCCAGCACACACAGTTCAGGACAGTTTATGAGCACCTGAGGACTGAGGCTGAGGGGCGGCCATACTCCTTATCAGGTACTTCTCTTTCTGTTGTTTATCCACCACTTGTATTCCCTATATGAGCTTTATGGTGTGATCTACCTCTTTTTACACACTAACTTATGATCATGATTTCAAAACCATGGGAAAAATGACAGCGTTAAGATTTCAAATGTATATCTCAGTAAAATCTACTTTAATACACTTTGAAACAAGAGTACAACAAAATAGAATATACTTCAAATGTTGAATATACAAACAGTTCAGTCTGAACACAAACATCTTTCTGTCTTACATCCCTCTTTTTAGATTACCAAAAAAAATGTTAAGGAAATGTAGCGGTAGGGTCAAAATGTCAGTTAGATAATCTACACCAGCAAAGTGACCCTGTTTTGAGTAAAAATAAATGTAACTTGGGACCCACAATGCTATCCAAATTCAGTGTAGCTAAGTTACACCCTTGTCTCCATCTCTTGATTCAAATAAGGTAACGACCACCTTGCTTCATTTCCACTCTTTGTCTATGAGCTTACATGCATCCATAATTGTGTTTGAATTAAAAAGGAAGGCCAAAAAAAAAAAAAAGACATGGCAGCATGCATTGGCTCAGACTCACATTTCATTCGTATTCAGCCAGCCCACATAGGGTGGTGGAGAAATTGGAAAAACAAAGGATTAAGAAATGGCCCTTTCCCATGTCAAATAAATCTGACATTCATAAGCCTTGAGCTTTTCTGAGACACTGGAGCAAAGAGCAAACTCCAGACACTCTGCAAAACAGGAGCATGTTGTAGGTCTGTGTTGAAAGACCTGCATGATTCAATCCATATAACCATTTAAAAGCCTGGTAGAAACAGGGAAACTATAATACAAACATGAGTTGCCCTAGTTTCAATAATACTGTGCTTGGTACAAGGTATCAAAACAAACCGAAAAAAAAAAAAAAAAAAAAAAAAATCTTACTGTTCAGACATTACATGAAAAAAGTCAAAATTAAAATCTAAGGCTGTTCTGTTATCTTTAGTTCTGTAAACTGTATAGTAGATATATTTATATATGTACATACAAGTCCCTTTTTCTATCTGATATCTCTCTGTGTAAAAGCTTCTCCCAGCTCCACTTTCTCTACACATCTCGCGCTCTTGAGTAGGACACACATAGCACCGGCCATACTAGATCTGCACAGTGATAGTCAAAAACAAATTGCTGGTTTCAACGTCTGCAGAGGCAAATAAACAAAATGTTCTATACAAAAGCACAGCTTCATAACATCCCCTATTTTGTCTTTTTATTTCATGTGTCAGCTCATGTTTGGTTGGTTCTAATTATTTGCCTTGTTTGTAGTGTTGTCAGGGTTTTTTTTTTTTTTTTTTTTTTTTTTAAAGGTTGTCCCCTTTCAGAGTTTGTAACAGCAATCCACTGAGAGGGCACAAATGTAGTGATCAAGGTTGGTCCCTTTATCTTTCTGAAGAAGTCCCACTAATGTCTTTGCGTGTGTTCCTATGTTGTAAGGGTTCGGTACGGTCGGGGTTCCATACATGACGTTTGTACTGGAAGAGGTTCTTCTGTGGTTCTGAAGGAGACCGGCCAAAGTTCAACAATGTTCTTGTCGGAAACAGGGAAGGAGTGACGACAGGGGCCTTGAGGAGTTTTTAAAGTCTCACAGACTGTTGCTGGTTTTACAGGAGGAAAAACACGGCTGTACAAATTTACCCTTTCTGATAGAAAAGGCTTAGATAGGGCTTAGTACTGATGGGCTCTCAAGTGTGTATACACACACACTGCTGTGTTTTTCAACACTCAGGTTCCTCCGTCTTTACATCAGGACTGACACTGCCCTCCTCTGATTTGACTACCACCTCGCTGTCCACTGCTTCTGACTGGTTCTGGACCTGAACCGTTTGCTGCTGGACTGCCACAGACACCGGCACCGGGACAGCTTTGACCTGGGCGGTGGCTGCTTTCAAGTTCGCGCTGGCTCCTCCACTAGTTGCTGGTAGCCCTCCGATCACCAGCTCTGAGCCATTAATAATGCCGCTAATGATACGGGGCTGCGTCGTCACCGTCTGATTGGCGGTCGTTACCGTAACCACCCCTGTTCCGCTACTGACACTTCCTGGCTGTGACACCACCAGAGTCTGTTGCTGTGTCTGTGCCTGTGCCGGCACAGCAAGTCTCATCACCTGTGTGCCCGGGGCAACGTTGACAGGGGCCAGGGCCCGGACAGTCAAGGGGCCTCCGAGGAGGCTAATGCCCGCTGGGGTGGCCCCAACACTGGACTTTGCGGAGCCTGCGGCACCTGTGGAGGTGTGTAGCTGACACTGAGCTAACTGATGGGCAGGGATTGTGATAATCTTGGCCAGCTGGACAGTGATCTTATCTCCATTCTCTGCTGTGGCTGGGACCATGGTGGGGATGGTCTGGATCACAACCTGGAAGAAAAAAAGACAGCAGTCACAAACAGGTAACAAGGTAAGAACTGAATTCTGCTTTATCCAGAACATAGCAGCACACTAGTTTCCACATTTACACACCTTCTGCGGCGTGCTGGTGCCACCTGCAGCTGCACCGATGGGAGAGGCATTGGCAAGCAGAGTGGTGTGGCCAGGTGCCCCTGATGTCCCTGACGCCTGCTGCACGGCAACTGTGGAGATCTTCTGGCCCAGCGATGTTGTCATGACTACAGGCACCTGCATAGCGACGCGCACTGTCCTGCAGACAAGATGACAGTAAACATTTTGTTAGGGGTCAAGTTGTCAGCATCTTCTACCAAAAGGAAGATGCTGTAGCACTTCCAGCTGCAGAGATGAACTGTGTATCACCAACACCTGATCGTAACAGGCATTTAGATGAGCCAGGCTACTGGTCAACACAAGGTTTCAGGTGCTGGACACAGTGGACGTCATGGGCCACTGATACATATCCGAACTCACAGACTAACTCAGTACAACAATAGTGAAGAGACACGGTTCATTTCTGTCCTGGTTTTGACTGAGACCAAGTCACTTCACCAATGATACTTCTGCTTTACTGTACTACAATATCAGCTTGTTCTAGGCTAGCAACTCTTAGAATCAGGTTATTACTGTGCTTTTGCTAACACATCTGATTTGTTCCTAGTGCCAGATAGCATTAAAAGTGGCTGTTAGTCTCATGTTAACATTAACAATTCCTTTGCCAAATTAGTCACTTGGCTAGTGAACTAGCAAATAATGCTATACCCCAATGACGACTAAATGAGCTCCAGGGCTAAAAGGTAAAAGTTTCTAATGTCACAGAAATCTAAATTTAGAAACATATCTACATTATCAAACACTGACTTATAACATTTCCGGACTGACACCTACAGCACAATAATCTTTTTTTGGTACCTCCCTTTGTCTCACTGGTTATAATATATTTAGCCATTATTTGCACAAAGGCAATTCATGGACAGACTGCCATAATGGTGCCAGCTGTGAAGTCTAACCTGGGCCCAGAGGCACTGGGGATGATGGCCGCATGAGAATGCTGTGTCTGGCTCCCGTCTGGTGCTGCAGAAACAGTCACTATCCTTGGAACCCCAGCTGCTGCCGCTGCCCCCACTCCTGTCACCGTCTTGCTGCCCTTCACAGTGGGAGTTTGAACTGTGTTGGCTCTGTTGCCGCCTCGCAGGATGTTGGGCTTCTTGGGAGACGACAGCTCAGTCACCTGGAGCAGCATGTCAGACGGCGGTGGCACACGCTCGTAGGACGCTGCAGTCTCTGAGGCGATGAGATCGTCGTGGGTGGAGACATCTGCCTTGTCGTCATCAATAATGACAATGTTTTTGGGCATCTCTTTGAACTGGTAGACAAGCCGCTGGCCCTCTACTTTGGCCAGGATGCCGCGCTGGTAGTAATACCTGGGGAGAGAGGTGAGGAGCACAGGTGGCAGTCCGAAATTATGATGTTGGTTTAAAAACATTATCGTTTCCATACATCCTCTTTTTCTCATCTCACAAATGCCATCAGAAAAAAACAGTCTGCAAGCTACCACAATCAGGAACACATTCCTCACCTGAGCGCCCGTCCCATGGTCTCATAGTTCATGTCTGGCTTGTTCTTGTGTTTGCCCCACAGTTTGGACACAGCCTTCGAGTCCACCAGTTTGAAGATGCCCTTCTCCCTCTGGGTCCACTTGATGTACCTGGGACATGTGTTTTTGTCCTGGAGGAGGTCCAACAGGAACTCCCACAGGTAGGTGGTGCTACCCGCTGCAACAACAACAAAATGTAGTATGTTACTTTATGCATTTAGATACAACAGATGGACTTGATATACATCTTTGAGAGCCAAAGACTGAACAGCAGTAGGAAAAAAAGCCATAAAGAAACAGAAAAAGCAAAGCGTTCCCTGGCATTTTTATGTTTTATACCTTTTCCTTCTCTTGGTTTCTTCTTGATACCCAGGTCAGCTGATCCATTGGAAATAGCTGACTGATGTGTCTTTGGCTTCCGTCCAGCTACAAAGGGAGAGATCATTTCAAACATTCAAATAGGACTGAATTACCTGCTCTAATACAGTATACACACTGAGCCTTGGAATAACTGATTTGAGTTATAAAAAGCTACCACTAGATGGGGCTCATGGCTTGCCTCGGTGACTATAATTGAGCTGTAGTTTTGGTTTGAAGTTTGTGGTCTGCCTGAGTTTGAGGCTTTTGAGCTAGGGTTAATCACTAATCACAGGTTTTAAGAGATGTTTTCCATTTTAAACTTCCATAGCTTTTCTCCTTTCGATAGCATTGCACCTACACGCACAAAGATTCTCAAAGCTGTAAATAAGTACCTAACATGAGAAAGCTACAAGCATGTGACCACAGGTTACTTCGGTGGGCTGTTTCTATCTACCTTTCTTCTTCCTGACAGGCTCGTGGTCGGGCTCAGGTTCTGGCTCCTCGAGCAGGGTGACCATTTCCTCATCTTCCTCCTCACAGCAGTCCTCCGTCGACACCTCCACCACCGTCTCTGACATCATGTCAGGACGCATCGCAGCGTGGAGGAAGTCTGGTGTCGAGACACATGGCGGGACAAAAGCTTCTGATTGGCAGAGTGGAGCAGAGATGAGAGAGGATGACATGAAGGACTGCACCATGAAATTTTGATGAGATCAAAGTTAAACTATAAAAGGCAGGTGTAAAATAAATGCAGCTCCCTGAGGAAGAACAGATCCCTGGAGTACCATCTGAAGTTCCCAAACACATTCCTGTTGTCCCTCCAGAAAGATTTACAATATCAACAAAAATCTTCTAGGTTTATTAGTGGCTGCAACTGCTTAAAATGGTTGGGAAAAACACATTAAAGAATTTCAAAATATTTAATCTGGGAGCCATAAATCTCATTTCTATCATTTCCAACTTAGATGTGTCTTCAAACTGTGTTTTTGTGTATGATAAGGTGGTGTGTTACCTGGACTGCGGTCCCCTCTGAGACTAGAGGGTGAGTCCATGTGTAGCAGAGCCTCTGCAGCCTCAATGGTCTTGTCAGAGCAGTGGGCACTGCCATGGACAGACGCCTCCACTGAAACAAACATAGTGTGAATTAACTACAACTACATGAAAAAAACACCATTGCTCAAACTACAGTGTGCATGCTGTGTGGTATTAAATTTGCAATGCTTTATTGATTGCAGAGGGGAAAACCTATTGTCATCTGCGACCACAAGGGAGTGTGCAGGGTCAGCAGGGCAGATGTTTGCTGACACAGGAAGTGACACCAGGTCCTCCACCTGGAGGTTTGTCCCTATGACCAACAGGCTATCCTGCTGCCTCATGTTTGCTGCTGTGTGTTGCCACAGTCACTATTTCATAAAATAAACAACAGAGAATAAAATGCTTCAAAGAGACATTTGTTACCTCTTTCACACCTCCACTGCCATTAACACAGTGATGTGACCACCTCTCCACACACACACAAACAATATAACTACCTGGTGCCCCCTAGTGATCAGCCAAGTTCACATTTGATCACCAATTTCACTGGCATTTTCACTAAACAGATCAACACATGCTTTTTGATCTTGACACAATGAGTTGCTTCATGAAAAAACAGCCCTTACATGAAGAGCTGGATTCATTTAACTGCCTCCTTATATTAATTAAGCATCTTATAACCGATGTTGAAAAAGACGAGGTGCCTTTTTTCCCCCCATTCTACCTACTGGGAGAGAGTCGTGGTCTGAGCTGCAAGAGTAAGAGTACAGGAAAGTTTTACGGTGGTCCAACAATGGGCACTGTTGTCAAACAACACACCTGAACTACACTTACTGCTGCCCTCCAATTAGTGCACAGAAAAGTCAAAAGACAAGAAGTTAAACCTTTATCCATTCCGTGTTTACCTTTTGCCCTATGAGAAGATGAGGCAAGAAAGGTAACAATATTGTTTTAATCAAAATGGAATTCAGCCTGTTGTAAGGAAAATGGTACGCAGCCGATCTGGGACCCTGAGAAGAAACCCGGGGGCACCTGCTGTCGCTGTCAATCACTGGTGGGAAACATGAGATCCCGTTACACCCTGCCCTGTCCATGTATGGCTATCTCACTGAGGCAACAGGCATGGCATAGGGGAGAGAAATGGTCTATCTTTAGATTATCCCACTCATTCAGACCTGCTCACAAACAAACATGACATGCTAGTAGCCACCACAGCAGAGACCCTATAGGCTGCTGGGCAGCCCATGAAACCAGGCACGAGCGCTGTAATAAGCCCACCAAAACTACAAGAGCTCAGAGACCTGCAGCTTGTCTTGACCTATATAACCACATACTGATGCAATCGCCATTTCAGCTCTTTATACAAAAATGTAAACATTGGATTTGGCTTTAAATTTATACTTGCAAATTATTCAACACTGAAAATCGCAGTAGCAACAGTATACCCTGTTAATACAAATGCATGACGAAAACATTCATGTGAAATATTTTGACACATATCTAAATTTTATTTATTTATGTTAAAACTCGACGGAATATACATCATCCATGGCAACACATGAATACTTGAAATCTCATAGTGCAACCGGCGCCAAGAATAGCAGTTAGTCCGACAAAAAGTAGTTCTGTCTCTTATGACTTCCGTGTTTACACTCTTGATCCTTTCCCTCCAGTTCTCTTCGAAGACGCACACAAATCCCTCTGTCACTCAACGCCCGCCTCGTCTGCTATTGGCTCCCTTACTGCTAGACGGCCCACCCCCGCTGGAATCTGACTGGCTCCTGGCAGGCTCGCTGACGCTTCATGCTCACCATTGGACCGAGGAAACCGTCCATCAAAGACACACCCCGCCCTGTGGAATAACAATGCTTCCGCCATCGAACTGGACAAAATACTTCGAAAATTATAATTAAGCAAGGAAGCAAACGATGTAGTGTTTTCACAACTGACTGTTCAACAACAGAAATGTATTGTGTCCGTAAGAAATAACAGAAAACGTGCCTTTGTTGGTGTGTACGATCGAATGCTGGGGCACCGCTCGAGAGTGCTCGTTTCACGGGGGAGAGAACGAGTGAGCCAGGCCGTCCCACGCTTGGATGTGAGGGGTGCAGGACACGTTCACGTTAGCCACAAAATAGCACCTCTAACCTCGGCACCAAAACAACACACAAAGCACCCGACGCGTGTCCAACTTGCGAAAATACACACTATAAAGAGCAATATTTATACATTTACGAGACTGTTATTCTGAGACATTGTGTGAAGAATATCATTGCACAACAAATGTCAGCAAACGGAAGAAACCAATGCCATCCATGACGGAATAATAAAACAAACATCAGTAATATTACTAAATTACAAGATATTTAACCGATTAACACATGTGAATGCTAGTAAAAAATAAACCCACATGTCCTTCCTACTCAGACAGCGTGGCAAAGACGTAGGAAAGACAACATCTTTACACTTCCTGGTTTTGCAGAGCCGAACTGCAAACCGTTATCCTGAAAACAGGCTAGCGCGAGAGAAAAAACCTTTTCCAATATGCAAATGACACTTCGTGCAGATTGATATCCACACGTGCAGGCTGGCAAACCAAACAAGAGCTTTTAGACACTTAAACCGGGTTTGAAGAAACCGTATAGCAACGCCATGCAGGTTGCTACCAAGGTGATCACTTCCTGATTGCCCTCCATTACTTCACGAAACTACTTAGCGGACCGGGGCACAGCGGTCGCTGCTACAAACACAGTGGGTGCGATTAGGCTAAGTCCCGAAGCGAGGCTGCTGGTAAATACCGGTACGTTACCTGCTCTGATGAGCAGATCGAGCTGGTTTGCGGGCCCCTCATGCAGTGAAGTCGCCATGTTCTCCCCTTGCTGCAGATTCACATTGACTTCTCACTGAATTGTATGGGAAGCTACTAGCTCAGATCACTCCGCCCGCTAAAGGAAATCTCAAATTCAACCAGCCACATAGCAGCGGCACAAAAGGTATCCCTCCGCCGCCAACACAGGAAATCCTTCGCCCTCCCTCTCAGCTCTGTTGCGTAGGAAGGACGTCAAAAAAAAAAAAAAAAAAAAAAAAAAAAAAAAAACCCCAAAGGCACCCTGGTGATTAATTTAATTTTTTCTTCTAGCCAAATTCCATATTCAGAAATGTCAGTTTACAAAAATGATTTTTTATATTTATGATAGAGATGAAACCACACATCAATGATTTCTTCCTTGCTGTATTTCTTTTGTACTACTTTATGTTTTATTATCTTAATTGTCTCATCTATTTTTGAGC
Source organism: Myripristis murdjan (assembly GCF_902150065.1). Classification (NCBI taxonomy): domain Eukaryota; kingdom Metazoa; phylum Chordata; class Actinopteri; order Holocentriformes; family Holocentridae; genus Myripristis; species Myripristis murdjan. Next base: position 33,785,457 of record NC_043980.1, read on the forward strand.
AATGTTATCTTTTTTGTTCACAACTTGAAATAAAGATTTACAAAAAGGCAACTGAGTGATCTTTACATCCATCAGTGTATCTATATGTATAGATATCTATATCTATAGATATCAGATAGATGTTGCTAAGAATGGTAATAATTATTAACACTGCAGCTATTTTTGTAATGTTAAATTTAAAATATATTTGCTGTAAAGTTGTAAATAACCAAACAATATCAATGGAGGTTGAGTGTAGTTTTGTTAAGTAGAGGTAGCAACATTAATGCAAGTATTTTGTTACTCTTAAATAGAATTAATGTATATAGGAACTAAGTAATAAAGTTTGGCATTGCTCTGTCAAGTTATTGGTCATTATAAGATGAACAGATTTTTGCATTTATTACCCATAGAAGGGAGCACAGATTATGGAGGGTAAAGCCTGAATGATTGTGCTGACCTGTAACTTATGATATTTGTACTTACTAAAAACAGGTAAACCAACTCAAAGGGGGCTTCATCCCTGTGTCATATGTTTCAACACATGTTGGTACTACCATCACATCATCACTGACTTCACTACATTTCTTGAATATAAACTTTATAATTTTAATAGGCCTAATTTTTCTAATCTTTAGACATCCAAACTGGCTGTCAAACTGAATGAGAAAACATATGCCTTGATGAAAACTATTACCTCATAACTCTTAGCAACTGTTTACATTTTCTTGTTGATACTTGCAATTTGATTTTGGTAAACTGTGAATTAGAATGTGTATGTGTATGTGTATGAATACAAATTTTATCATTTTAATATTATGCTGTGCCTGTGTTTCAGTGCATTACAGTCATCTGAGCATACCGCTGTATTGGACAACACAATACTCTGATCCTGAGATTTAGACTTTGCGCGCGCGCGCACACACACACACACACACACACACACACACACACACACATCCACAAGGTGGCAGTGTCTGCCTGGTGGCAGTGTGGACAGAGGACCTGCCAGTCTGTCCCACACTGTGCCAGTCACTGGTTTTGGCAGCAGAATCATGACAAATATGTACATTCACAGCCAACCCACAAAAAATGGAAGTGAAACATGCAACCTGAAAATGTGCATTCATCAACTACCAGGCAGCAAAATGGCAGATTTGGTATAAGAAATTCTTTTATCAACGAGTTATGCAGATTTAGGGGAACTCTAAATGTAAACTACATCCTATTGGCTATAAATGCACTGCAAGAACCGTTTGCTTTTGCTGAGTAAAGAGGCCATATTACCTGTGACAGAAAATGAGGAATAGTGACAAGGACAAAATACATGCAGATTACATGGTAAAAAAGAAAATGAAAGGTAACTCTGAGGCATAGTTACTAGTTAAATCTCCTATTTACATTGCTGTTCCTTCGGCCTTAAGACCTGTATGACTCAGAGGTTAGGAAAGGTCACCACAGCCACTCCATGGCCTGGCTAAGAAGGTCTGAGTGGGAGGGAATCAGTATGAAAGGCCCTCCCCTAATTTTTTTTTTTTTTTTTTTTTCCAGTGGGGCTGCTCAGTGACAAACAGAGTTCAGCTGTGTGTGGAGCAGGTTAATGCTCCAAAAGAGCAGTGTCATAGCCTCAGCTGGCGATACACAATAGGGACAATAAACAGCTCACAGCAGGGCTGGGCTATATATCAGTATTATATGAAACTAGATCTCGTCTGGGATTCTGGATATTGTAATATCATGATATGTGTAAGTGATGTCTTTTCCTGGTTTTAAAGGTGCATTACAGTAAAGGTATGCAGTTGTCTTAGCTTATTAGACTGTTTCAGCTGTTCTGTTATTTTCCTGTTATTTGCCTCTATCTGCTTGGTTAACATATCCACTTACCAATGACTGTTTATCAAAAATATCATTGTGTTAATATTTTGTTACAGCACCAACAGACATTTTGTACAGCAGCAGTTTTGACATGAAATAGAAGGTAAATACAGGTGTTACTCTGTCTTGGCTCTATTAGACCTAAAAGGAACAGAAGCTTAATCCATGTCATTGTTAACACCTGTGTTCATACTCCTATTTCATGTCAAAATGGCTGCAGTGAAAAAAAAGTCTATCATCCTTATAATATTGTCACAGTATCGATATCAAGGTATTTGGTCAAATATACACTCTTGATCAAAATTTTAAGACCAGTTGAGAAATTGCAAGAATTTACATTTTGCACTGTTGGATCTTAAGAAGGGTCTAAGTAGAGCTTCAAAATGCAAAAAGAAGAAATGGGAGTGAGACAAAAAAAAATTTGAGTAAGCAATTTATTGCAAACAACCATTAAACTGAAATAGGCTGTTCATCAGCTGATCAAACATTTAAGACCACTGCCTTTAAAAGCCCAAATCTTGGCAAAAATGTGGATTAAGTGTCATTTTCTGTCAGGTATCCACAGTGTCATGACCTCCTAATGGCAAATGCAAAAAAGCTTTCTTTTTAATCACCTCAAATTAAGATCCAACAGTGCAAAATGTAAATTCTTGCAATTTCTCAACTGGTCTTAAGATTTTGATCAGGAGTGTATTGTGGTATTTGATTTTGTCTACATCACACAGTCCTAGCTTACAGGTACTGAATCAATTTCTTGTTTTTTTAAGTATGCAGGACAAAAATATTTGCGCAATACACATGCTGAGTATACACATGGCTGATTCTTCTCATTTCAGCATAATATAAAACTGCAATGATCCCAGCGAAGGAATGCAGACATGAGTTTATGGTGTAATACACAAACAACAGTAACAGAATACACAAGAAACAAATATAAATACCGAAAATGGAATGCAATGTAGTATAATCGCGATGTTAAATATATGCAGTATGAGATAAGTGAAAAATGACAAATATATATACCAAGATAAATGTGATATATATTAATGTATAAAGAGGATATGAGAACATAAAACATGTGAATTTAACTCTGTTTAAAATACACATTATTATGCTCTTAGCTGGTTTATGGAGGGCCTTACATGCTGTATGTACATAAAGTATCTAAATGTGTTTGTGTTCTCCATATCTGTCAACTGAATAACTTTGAGGTGAATAAGTTCTTGCAATGCGTAATGCTCACATTTGGATATGTGCACACTAGACTTTCAGATGGAGCTACCATACATACAGAAAAGTTACAAAGCACAAGGTAGTAGTGCCAACTCGTACTTCGGGAGAAATCAGAAACCCGCCGACGTTTATGCCGTGACAAAATGTATTAGGGACTCATGGAAACAGGTAGACCAGACCGAGTTCACCTCGGGCATTCTCAGGAGTAAGCAGTAGTGTGTGTTATGTCTTGCAAAGGGCATGAGACACTATGCTAGTAATCAGGTGTATACTGAACTACTTTACAGTGCAGTGATTGTCAGTAATTTTCTTCACACATTTCCACATGGTGTCAAAAAGTAGAGGAATACCACTCCAGGCAGACACACTTTCCAGTCACAAAACCACCTCCTCAACTTTAAGAACTGCATTTCTAAAGTTTAGACACCGCCAGCAATGATCTCTAAGAAACACAGGAGCAGTGTGCCTCACCTGCCTCCCCTTGTGTCTCCACCTCCTGCTCGTCACCCACTTCCTGCATCAGGTAGGCCTCGTCGTCGTACACCAGCACCTGGGCTGAGAAACCCTGCTCCTCGGCTAGACTGGCTCCCGGCACCTCCTCCACAATGACTGCTGGGTACTCCTCCACCTCCTCTCCATCCTGCACCTCCTCATAGGCTTCCTCGGCTTCACATTCCCCCTCAACCTCTCCTTCCAGCTCCAGCTCCACCTCGCACTCTCCATCCTGCTGCAGAGAATCATGCAAAGGAGTTGGATGAAATTGAGATCCGGAGGAAGAAATAAAGAGAACTGAATTACATCTTAAATGTGATGCTGTTTGCATGCATGTGTGTGCTGTGCTGTCCCACCTGCTGCGGGTCCTCCACGGCTGTGACATACTCCACCACCGTCCCACCAGTGTCGACCAGTACCACCGAGGTCATGACTCATGCTCCACTGGACTTGCCACAGCGCCTCCACCTGGTGGCGTCCACCAGTGCAGTCAACAGCAACCCCTGGAGAGAGAATGCGTTAACTGAGCATTTCTTTGAAGTGACAAAGGCTGCAGGGCAGTAACACTACAAGACTAGGTTCTGTAAAAAGTGTGTGACAGTTTGGTAGATAAAGATGGCAATAACATGCTGAGCCATGCTGGGACAGCAGGCTGGGCTAGTGGTTAGAGTCTATCCTTCAAACAGACAGCATGACGTGTCCTTGATCAAGGCAATGAATCCTTAACAGCTCCAGGAGTGCTGTTATTTAACTGACCTACACGCGAATCCTCTCAAAAAGACAGACAATTTCAAATCCAGATGCTCTAGTTGACTTTATCCAGATGCTGTTTTTGGCAAAGCAGCAGAGCGATCTTGTTTTTTCACTCCCAACAAACTCTACAGTTTTTTAGAAAATAAAACAATGTCTTATCTAAACCAGTTGCAGCTTTGCGCCTGCACTCTTCTTCTTTTCTCTTCCATCTGTCCCAAACTACATCCAAGGCCTTGGTAAAGGCCTATAACCCCTCCATCTTCTACCCTCTGGCTGTGGCCTGCAGGAAGTGCCTGTCTGCTAATACAGGAAGCTATGAACTGACGGGAAGCCAAGTCATTCACTCATTTACACACACACACGCATACAGTGTCCAGTGGACGACCAAAGGAGGGAGGACTGGAGCCATGGCAACAGTTGCTATGAACCATAGGGACCTCATTTCCTGCTCCCGGCCACTCTGTGGGGGAACAATAAGACGCAAGACAGGCCCGAAGGCAGGAGAATGGAGGGCCAGACGGCAACACACACATATACACACACACACACACACACACACACACACACACACACACACAGCATGATGCAGTTCAAACTGACAGCCCGGCTAGTCTGACTCCACTTAGTTTCAGAAGAAACTGAAAACAGTTCATGGAACCATGGTGCTGTATCACTAAACATAATCCATTTTTATAAATGAATCAACCGTGACTTCAACATTACTGTGTGCTGATAACTTCCTCTTTTGCTAGTGAAGAGGCAAAATGAAGTTAAAGGGCTGGTTGCCCTCCACTGAATCTTCACATCTTCACTGAAAACAGGTGCACTCCAAAACCTAACTGACAACAGCGTCAGTGCGTGCTGTGCGAAAGTGCTTTCCACTCCATTTGAATCCGGCACACAACGGTTGTGTCAACGATGTTGTGATGATGTGACGGAAAAAGAGACAACTATCACATGTGCTGTAGCATGCCAAGCGATGAGGACGATAAAGAAAAATACTCAGTGTCAATCACACTACTGGGTGAATGATACTGCAAAACTTAATCAATGTTTAGTACCCTAATCCATGCTTACAAAATGCATTTAATGTTTGGCATAAACAATGACTGTAATAGTGTAGCATCATAAACATTACTGTTTACCACAGCTTCTTTGCTCAGCTGATTGGGGTTCATGTGGAAGAGATCCTGCCTACGCTCCATTAGAGGCAGTTTTCTCCACCCTTAATAATAATAATAATAATAATAATAATAATAAACTTTATTTATATAGCACTTTTCATACAGAATGCAGCTCAAAGTACTTCACATAAAAAGAGTAAAAATAAAATATATATACACATACATACACACTGATAGATAAAAACAACAAATAACAAATAAATAAATAATTGAGGACATCAACAGCAGGAATAAAAGGGGATAAACGAGAAAAATAAGAGGTAGTGTGCATTAAAACATAGGAAACGCAGCTAAAAATCAGACATGAATAAGAATACAAATGCCTTAAAATTGATTGCTGTTACTAGTGGTGGCAGCACACACGACAAATCCAAATTAAGCCACCTGGTGAAATCTTGGGACGGTACCGCCTGAGTCATATAGGAGGGCCTTGAAACAGTAAGGGAAAAAAGCTTCATTTGCTCCTGTGGCTTTGAATGCACAAGTCTATGGCGTGGGTGCACTGAGAGTTGGTTGGAACTATCTCGGGCAAGAATCTGCAAGGAATGTCATGTTATAAAGTTATGTTAGGAAAAATTACAATTGTTTCATTTATGGAAAAAAAGATGGATAACATTCAACAATGCAGTGTCTCTGCAAGCTGTTTTTAATGTATTTTTTGAGAACAGGCTAAAGCAAACTGACTTCAACAAATTCTCTGGCAGGTTTAGACTCCTCCTAGGCATTAATGGCAATAGGAAAAAACACTACACTGGTGTATGCACGGTTACACAGGAAAGGAATCCACTTGCGAGCACTGCATTATGACAACATTTTAGTTATACTGCACTCATGTCCCTCAGCATGCTTCCATCTCCAAAAAGAAAGCTTTCTGGGAATTAACAAAAAAAAAAAAACATTTCTCAATGACTCTCAATGACTCTCATTTCCTATGGTCTGGCCTTGTCCAAAATTTTACAGTCCAAGAACACATCATCTGTCAATGACACACACACACAAAATGCTCATATGTAATTCAAGCATTACACAAGCCATTTTATACAAAGCTATTGCCACTACTTAAGCACATCATCTTCTCAAACACCATGTATGAGAAGTTGTTCAGCTGCTCTAACTGCTGTATAATTGATGAGCCATGCTGTACCGGTGTTCCCTCCTGCCACTGGCACCAACATGATATCAGCTACAGAGGAACTCCTGTCTTCAATTATTCAATAGCATACAGCAGAAACTCATCTTTATAGTGATGCATTCTGCATTCATGGGAAGAGGGCAGTTCAGAATTTCGATGTGAATGCACAGGTATTGTGCAGTGCCATTGTAATGAATCTACCCACGTCCACATATCTCACAGACATGCATCTCTCCGCCTGCCCGCATGTGCTGCACAACAGACTCACTTGTTGAGCAGTGAAGCATAACACCTACAGTTGAGAGCCGAGCAACACAAAATGCAAAACTCCAGGCGATTTTCAAATGTTGCACAGTTCTGCAGTTTTCGCTTGCCGTCAAACTGTCTGCAAGCGATTCTGGAGCGCAACTGTGTTCCATCAAGGCTCGGAGACCCCAAGCTGCTCTGAACAGTCTTAGCACTGTTCTCTGAGGTTGCTTCCCCATGGACTGCGCTCGTCTCTCTCACACGTTGTGGGAGCGCAGACCAGTTAGGCAAATACTCACTTTATCTAATAATCTCAAAAAGAGCAGTCTGGTTTAACCAGCTCAACAAAGTAACCGTTAGCATGAGCTGTGAGCAACTTCCTAAACTATTAGAAGCAGTGGCCAAAATTCAAGTTTTTCATTTGGGCAAGGGAGTGGCAGAGGGACAACCACCCTTCAAGCAGAGCATACATGTTCAAACCCTCATGTCAGTCCTGCAGCAAGACACTGAACACCAGATGCTCATAGTAAGTAGATGCTTTCCAGAGGCTGAACCTGTACTCAGATCTCACTATGGAGCGGTAACGTGAGCTGCCAATAATAATACTAATAATGATAATACTACTAATAATAAAAACTATCGCATTACTATCCATCAGTCAAAGAAACGGGTGATGTTACTCCTAATAGGAAGACGAATGGTTATTTACCTGCAAACCAATCAAGCAGAATAACTTACCAGCCACTGGGGATATCATGAGGCTAGGATTCTGGTGGGTGATACCAGTACCAGTGAATTTCCATGACTCTTTATACTTGATTGTTTACAAAAGCAAAAACAGAAAGCCCTTTCAGCAAACCCTCCTTTGTTTAAAAACTCTGTAAACATTAACTTTATGCATTTAAAAGGCTGTGTTAGGGTAAAAACATTGAGTTACCAGTGTACCATTGGCGTTATAGTAGAAAACAAAACAGCCCAACAAAATACTAACTCAAATTGGAGGAAGTGTATGAAATGTCCTGCTGTAATAACAAACACAAGAGAATGATTGTGTACTCCAATATTCATTTAAGGTCCTGTATGCATGATTGCAACTTTATTTGTTTTCAGGTATTTAAACAAGTACACTGGCTACATTACAATAACAGCACTGAGTCATAGAGAGAGGGATCAAAGTGCATCTGTACTTCTGATACTAAAAACACAAGTGTCATAATCATTACATCCAACAGCCTGGAGGGAATCATGCATTTGGACTGGCATGAGTGTGTGTGTGTCTGTCCGCAGCTAATCTTGCATACTACAGGGCCAATCAGCTTAATTTCTTGTGTACAATTATGACTGTAGCATGAAGAACCTTCCGTGTAAGTTTATAAAATACATTGCTGGGATGTGAACAGAACATGGGAGAAACAGAACATGGGAGAAAAACACTATATAAAATGTTAGAGGCTGGGGGGTTAAAATAGCTTAAATAACATGATGCTTAACGACCGTTCAAAAAAATGACGTGTAAAACAGCAGTCACAGTTTTATATGTCAGCAGACTAATTATTCTAAGCTTCACATATCTTCAGACTGCGGTGGAAACATGGACAACAATGGGCTGAAGGAACCTTTTAGTTCCTTAAAAATTAGTCCCTGGTAATTTGACAGGAAAACTGAGCGTGGTTTATGTGTGTGTGTGTCTGTGTCAGAAGGTGAGGGCAAAAGAGAAAGAGACATCTTAGTAGTAATTCAAATTCTGCTATTTAATGTGTGTTCTTTTTGAAATGTGGTTTCTGTAGGAAGCCATAAGACTTCTGGCAAAGAGCTAGTAATGGCCCATGGGCCATAGGTGTACAGTATCTGTGTAACAAACTGAAACAGATACAAAAGGAACAAGAAACAGTTAAACGTGAGAGGCTCTGGGAGTTTGACAGTATATTTTCTATACTGTACTGTATTATATTTTATTAATACAGTAATTTATTTTGTACGTGAAAAGTATTTGAAAATACAATTGGCTGCTGAGTTGCTCTCGAGTTTTGCTCTACACAGGGTAGCCTATAGTCTGAAAGAGAGATCTACACTCTACTGAGTGTACTCCTCTAGTTTTCAGATCTTCTAGTTTTCACAAACAAAGCTGATTTGGCTGATGTTTACTGTTAGTATTTCCCAAACTGAGTGTAAGAGCAGTGATGTCCTGGACATCTGGATAGAAAAAGCTTTGCCTCGGTTGCTCATTCTGAGCCATTTTCTACAGTCAAACTACCGAACCTTGGCGAGACTACAAGGGAACAAACTGACTCTATCCAGTCAATATTTCTGTTCCTCCTTCCAACATGAGCTTTGTTGCAACATTTCACAACTCAACTGTCATTCTCTTTGCCTTCTTTCTGCCACAAAAATAGGCTAAACAAAGAAAGGTGTGTGTGAGTGTGTGTCATCCTTTTGCTTAGAACCAGTCTACTAGTATCCTCATGATAAAGGCTGAATCTGCTGTAATTCCTTGCTAAATGCCAGAGCTAAATTGGACCTTTCTATTTTATTTTTTATCTTTTCTAGCCTGTCCAGATTTAAACTGATGGGTCTTCACATAGTATTGTTGCTATTTGATGTAGGCTAATAGCTAGGTGCATGACAAAGGTTGAAGATTGGGACATAGTTTTTCTTTTGTCATTTACCTACAGCTTCCTTTATGAAGAGGATCAGGGCAGTGAGCGACTGTGAAAGAGAAACAGCCAGTCAACCAGAGAGAGAAAGAGACAAAAAAAAGACAGAAATAGGAAATAAGTAAAAGAGAGTGTATCAAAGTGCAATCTAAGTCCTTGAGAGCCGTACAGCCTACACGTCTTCCTTCACTGCAGTGTGAACTGGCACCAAACTGATAGCATCAGCTTGGGCTACAAATGAAGATTAATCTTGATATTGATGAGTTTCTCTCTCTCTGTCTGATCATCTTAATGCAAGGCTAAGTTATTCCTCTCTTTTCTGTTAGGTTTTCTCCGTCTTGGCATTCACTTTTCTTTCTCTTTTCATCCCTACTGAGATCATGGGAGAATGCAAAGGCATTATTCCACACGGGCACAAACTGCTGCCCCACCCTCCAACAGTTCATATGAATATTCCAGAGGGAGTGCAGAAATGGGTCTATTACACATGCCCTAAAAAACACACACGCACACAGGATCTGTTAATAGTCAAGGTTCTCAAACAGGACTTGCAAGTCACATTCAAACAGGCCTTACAGGACCTGCTAGACCACTATAAGCACGTGGCTGCCATGTCACCAATCAGACACACCTATTGAACATAAAATAGGTCAAAAGTCCACATTATTCTTTGAACAACTTTTAAATACTGCAAGCAGATACTTTCACACGTCTTTTCCTTTTGCATATTCAAAGCAAATTAGTCAATCAGTGAAAAAAACAGTCAAAGCTAAAAGGTAGCAAAAATCTAAATGAAATGTCAATGCAGGATGTGGAAAACTGCCAAACAAACATGTACTTTTAGCTGCACATTACCAGGCTGATTGTGGACGGAGGGGTTCAGCTCCATTACAAATGATATTCCGACTGGTGAGTCAGTCAAGAGTCTCATGATCACTCGGTACACTTCAGTTTCACTCTGACAGGCCAACTTTCCCACCGTGAAATCCCAACGAACACATGCAAACAAGGAAGGAAGAGAATTCCACAACTCGGCGCTTTGCTCCACAAGAGTCCACGATGTTCACAAAGCAGACCTCCATTTGCACTTAGCCACCGTTCCAAGAAAAAATACACAAAAAGTGGAGGAGGAAAATGAAAGAATGAGAGCAATGCATTCTGGCTGTGGTGCAGCGACAGAAAGTGTCAAGAAATGTTTTTTCCCCATCTCTCTCTCTCTCTCCATCTCCCACACTCTCTGTCTGACATCCCACTTGTCTGCTTCACCATGCTTTCCATCCATCCATCCATCCATCTCTCTCTTCTCTTCTCTCTACCTGAATGCTGTCTGCGTGTTCCATGCAGTGGAAGGAACCTCTCAGAGCGACTCAGCACTTCTCAGCCCCAGCCCTGCCCCCAGATCACATGACAAGGGTGGAAACACACACACACACACACACACACACACACACACACCATCACATGATCTTTCAACAACAGAGCTTTTGTTCTAAGTAACCAAGGCTGCTGCTAACGATACAACGCCCTGCCTTGTGCCCTGCCCTTCTAATACACACACACTGATGATATGACAAGCAAATACACAGTATTACCTACAGCACCCCTAGCCCCCTCCAACTCCACTGTGCCATCTTGACATCTTCATCAGAGTGTCAACATTCAAAGAGCATTGCACACACAAGATCACAACTTCTAACAATAATCTTGGATGGTAATATGTGATATCACTAATGGCAATCATCCTCCAGGAGAGTGCATTCCCTTCCACTACACACACATTACAACCATCCCAAACCTCACCTGTCCCCCATCCATCCAATCTCCATGGTAACCCAACCATAGTGTTCTGTGCCCTACAGGCCTGTCTTAAGCCCATTTAGCTCCAACACAAAACATTCAAGAAAAACCTCAGCAAACCTTTAAAGCTGCGGCATTTAGCTGGTGTGTTCACTGTTGCTCAAAAAAGAGCAGATACACAGGCATGTGAATCATTCACCAGTACAAAGCACTAACATATCCATATAGAAAGGGGAGGACAGAAGGTTAAGGGTACCGAAGAGCAGTGATTTTACACAGCATGGTCCACCACACAAGAGTGGTAGTGGCTGGGGATGAATTAGAGGGTGAACAATAATCATCAGTCAACACCAGTCATCTTTTGAATGTAGACCAGATCTTCAACACAGCAATGAAGCAAACGTACAAAGCTGTAAAGAGAGTCTGACCACAGTAAGCTGGCATGGCACCACCATCCCTGTCCTATCTCTCACCAGCTGGTACTTCATCATGTTGTACTTTTGCAGCACTTTGTATTCACTTCAAAGTAAGTCATAGTCAGTGTGCTGAAGCCAGTGTCGCTTGCTTAGGGCGGGCTTCCACTACAAGACACCGAGGTTAGATCAAAGGTCCGACTTGGTACAGACAACAACCAGCCATGCCTGCAGTGCCTCAGCTGGCTGGCCGCCTGTTTATATTGGTTACAAATGGAGAGCCATGAGAGGTGTGTACGGAAAGATTATGTCAGGCATGTACAGCAAAGACCAGAGGGGGACTTCACTGTTGCAATGATACCTTTGCCCCTCCGTGCAGCGAGCCTGATCAATGAATCATAAGCCAGCTCTCCCTTCTGATAAATAATGTACTTACCCTGGCGAGCTATGAATCTTTGTGCACAAACACCCAAAACAAGCACCGTAACCACAATTTCTAAGCAGAAGCAACAACCTGGCTAGACACACTCTGCTCGCTTGCTGACAACTCACGTTATTAGCGAATTACACCGTAAATGACATTATCCTAACTTAGCTACTGTTAGCTAACTAAGCTAGCTAAGTTAGCGCTCTGTCAAGCTGTCAGAAGAAGACACAAATTATGCATGCTAATGTCGGCTAACGTTAGGTCGGCTCACCTGACCTTACCTTGAAATTCTTCTTTTTGCTCAGTGCTGGATAAACAACTTAGTTCTCGGGCAACAAGTAGATGTTAGCTGGCCGGCTAACGCGGGTGTGCTGTCGGGGTGTGATATCCAGTACGCTCTCCGGACGGCTCGGACCCTGTTGTTGCTTGTCAAGCCGGAGTCCCGAAGCTAACGCTAGCTCCTCTAACGTTAACGCTAGCAGCTCCTCTCCATGATGACGGCCGCCCGAAACGAGCACACACACGAGCACACACACACAAACACACACACACACAATGCAAGCGCGTCGCTGCTATTATGTAAGTGGGACAATCAATAAATAGCTAAGTGGTGGTGAGCGGGGGCTCCTCCGGTGATCGAGGCTGATCCAGGTCAAAGCCAGTTGTCAGTTTACTTGCTTGTTCTGGCCAATGACACTCCTGACGTCACGCCGTAGAATAAACCACAAAAGCTCATTGGAATAAAGTCCCCGCTTCGCCTCGGCTGCCCCTCGGTCTGCTTCAAAAGTTTGTTTTGCTCTTACCGCCACGAAATGCCACTGTGGTGCGCAAACTGCCTCATTAACCACAAAGTCTGTAGTTCATGTGTAATGAAACACTGGGAGTTATCTTCTTTCTTCTCTTTTGTCTTAAAGCAATTTCACCAGTGATGGTGGTGGTCTGAGGTCCTATTAAAAGCCTCCGTAAAAGCGAATAACAAATCTTGGCAAACACATCAAATGCCAGCATTTGTCTCCACCAAGCGGCCGATAAACTGATATTGACTATTTATTGTTGAGCAAAGCCTATGTTGAGTAGTGACCATTTGTTGTGCGCAAGATAGTTTAATGCATAGCAAAACCGCCGTAAACTGTACAAGTAACTCTTTATTCAGTGTGTACACAAGTATAGTAATATATTATGTGTTACAGCTCAACATAAACCTTTTATTTATTGATAAATGTATATAAGTTGCTTTGAAATCACCTATGTTATCCATCCTTTGTTGTAACATGTACGCTATAGACATCATCACACTATTATAAGCACGTTTGTCATAATTCAACAAGTGCTGTGCAGTTCAAGCAAATTCTATTACTGATAATAATAATAACAATATGCTGGCAAATGGTTTAATATTATTAAGAAAATTCCCTGCCCATCAGGCATAAAGTGGAACAAAACTTAACCTCCTCCAATTCTTCCAATTCACCATCTATCAAGACAGCTATGTTACATTCAAGTGGTCATGAAAAGTTTTGCAATAGTGGCACCTTGAGGAAGTCAGACATTATAGGAATATACTTTCCACATTTCCACAGGAGTAAACAATGGGACAGCAACTATCCAAAACCTTTCAGAGTTATCTTGCAGTAATATACAATATGGGCATAATCAGAAAGAGAACAAACAATAATGACTTATTGCTGTGGTCCTGTTCTTTTAGGTGGTCATCCTGGCTTGACTGACAGATTGGTGAATGTTCTGGAAGGCACATCTGTCAGTCACCATCTCACGACTGGGAGGTCACCACTGCCAGAGATTCTGTGGCTGAAGCAAACAAAAACAACAGTCATTTTGTTTGATATGAATAAAATCTCTGTGCATGACTTGGTGATTTAGAGATCAATGATTCTTATCACAGAATTTAAATGAGTAGAATGGACATATATTGACATATCTGTGCAGCCTTTCCAACTTCTGCCATAAACCATTCTTTCTAATACACCGATAAATCAATTTCAACAGGCAGCAGAATTTGCTCTGAGAAAAACTGGAAGATATGATTCACCTGTGGAACTTCTATGATGTGGCTATCAAAGAAAATCTTGATGATGTCCATTCTACCATCTCTAGTTCAATGGAGAGTGTGCCTCTTTTCAGCTCTTTACCTTCTCAACTGTACTACTACATCACTGAGCAGCTTTTTACAGTCCACTTAGACCCCTTTGACTCTGTGGATACAGGCAGAAATACAATGGATTTGATCAGAGCCAAACATGGAGCATGTCTCAGATTATGTGTTTGAAAGGCAAAACTAAACAGAGTTAATATATAGTCATAATGTGCACTATTGTGTTATTGTCTTATTCACATGTTTGTACACTGACAGCCAGGCTACTGCTATAAAGTTTGTTACTGCATTTATTTTTTTCAGTTTTTAGCCGCGACCAGCAGCTCTATAGCTCCCTCTGCTGGTCAGTCGGTCCACAAATATTTCCCCATCCTTCGGTGGCCACATTTTGCACCCTAGGAGTCTGGAACAAGGTCAAGTGCGTATGTGTGTGAAGGTGTGAGTTTTTGTTCATGCCAATTCGCTAAAAGGGAGTGTGCCAGTGGGATTGCCCGTTAAAAAAAAGGTTTAGATTCATGTACAATGGAAAAACTTTGTAGGAAAACAGGCACACATACACACAAACACTTATAGACAGACATACACTTCTATTTGTGACAGTTTGCCCCGCCCCTCACTTTAGCCACACCCCTTTCATGAACCATCTTGTGGGGAAACTAATTGCGCTCAGCAGAGTTCCTTTTTTATTGGTGTTGGTTTGCCCCGCCCCTATACCTTAGCCACACCCCCTTCATTACTCCCTACTATTACCCCCTTCACCTTCATTACTGGCCTCATCAGAGTTCTTGTTTCAGTGGTGTGAGTTAGCTCCGCCCCTATATCTCACCCACGCTCCATTCATGACTGTTTGCTTAGTCCTGTGATGACCCCCAAAAGTGCCCAAAACAGAGTTCATTTTCATTGATGATGGTTTGCCCCGCCCCTATACTTTAGCCACACACCCTCTCTTAACTTATGAACCATTGGTTGTTGTTGTGAGAGGCATCACTGACTTCAGCAGAGGCTCATTTTTCAGTGGTGTAGGTTAGCCCTGCCATCCCGTTCCTTTGGTCTGTCAGTTCACTGGTCCACTAAAATCTATCCATTCATTGGTTAAGCTGTGCTGATCCTATAGCAACCACAACTTCCTATCTATGAGGCTGAAATTTGCCATTGAGTTCAAGTGTTTGTGAGGCTGTGCCTGCATGGATGCATGTACATACTTAGTCGCTGCTATTGCAAATTCACACTTGTTTCTTATTGTTTTTGTTAATTTTAAGAACTTTGGAGTGATTATAATTCATCTTGGGGGAGGATCACTCACTCAAGCCCATTAGGGTTTCCTTGCCTCTCCTGCACAATTTGTCTGTTGTGTTTATGATACTTTTATTGTGTGCAAATAAATAAAAATCGAATCAAATCAAATCTGTACACTTTGTGTCCTTACTTTGTCCTTCCACCACTGCCTCCTTAGCCTCTTCTGCTATCTCCACAGCCCCATCACTGGTCACCTTCTCCTCCTGCTCTCCTAAAGCAGCAGGTGGCGCCACCTCCTCTTCTGCTACTGGAGCGGTGTGGCAGGAGTGGCAGTGCTCGGCCTCCTTCACTGGTGCCTCTGATGTTGACTCTGGTTCAGCAGCTGGAAGAATCTCCAGGTCTGATCCAGCAGATGCAGCTGCCAGCTGATTCGTGTCCACAGCTGGTGCAGCTTCATTTTCTGCTTCCTCGATTGCCTCTTCTGCTGCTGGGGCTTCAACTGCTGCCTCCTCCACTGAAGTCTCAGCATCAGGGGCCTGCTCAGCAGGAGCCACTTCTTCCACTGGAGTAGCTTCTTCAGAGAGGGAATCCACCTCAGCAGCAACTTCCTCAACAGATACAACTTCATCTGGCGAGGCCTCTGCAGAAGGGGCAGCCTCAGGGACTGAAGTCTGCGCCCCAGTGTCAATCTCAGCCTCTCCTTCCTCCTCCACAACAGGGGCTGCACTTATAACGTCTTCATGAGGAGGTGCAACTGGGTCCTCCTCCTTATCTGCTGCAGCAGGATCAGGCGTCTCTGCAGCTGGAGCTTCTGCATCTTCTATTTCAGCCGCTTCTTCAATGGGGGCATCAACAGTGACAGCAGGAGCTTCAGCAGGCTTCTCCTCATTCACTATAACAGCAGCTTCATCAGCTTCAGATGGAGCTACATCTTCAGCTACTTCTTCCTTGGTTTCTGCCAAGACCTCTGGTTCTAGCCCCTCCACTGTGGACTCCAAAGCCCCAGATATTGTTCCATCTCCATCCATCTGCCGGACAGCACTCACTATGCTGGTCTCACCAACAGAAGCTGCAGCAATTTCCACTGTGGTGCCGGCCAGGATCTTTACAGCCGCGAGGAGGTCTGGCTGAGAGTCTGGTGGAGAAAAGGGGGTCAATAAATAAGTGTTTTGAGATTTAGAGGAAAAACTGAGTTCTCCAAATTTCTCTAATGTGGCCCAAAAGCATGACTCCAAAAGCCTGTTTTAGCTTTATGTACAGTAAAACAATTTTAAATTGACATTTCATACCGAATCTTATAAAAACATACAGATACTGTGACAGGTTTATGATTTAAGCATGTATTGTAATAGTGTTGAATTTTGCAATGCACTACACTCTCATATGAATGAAGTCTTTTTAGAAACTGACAGCCTCCTGTACTTTGGACTGTCCTACAGTGTGAGAGCAATATATTGTGTATAAATTCCACTTACCTAAACAGGCCTCTACCACTGGGTTGTACAAGGTCACTCCGGAAATACTCTACAGGAGACTACTTGGCTAGTTCATGCCCCTCCTATTGGTGAAAATCTTTACATAATGTGTGAAACATGCACATTTGCCACAGACTTTGACACACCTGTTACCCTAGATGTGTATTATGAATGATAATCATGATAACACACAATATTAATAAATGACCCTCAGGCCTTAGATAAAGATTAAGCCAAGAAGTGGACATTCAATGTTCATCTCAACGTAAAAAAAAAAAAAAGTCAGTTGTATGGCATTCTTCTTTAGATAGTAATGCAGTGTAAAGTAATAATGATGGAAGAGAAAAGTAGGACATCAAAGGTCATGTGCCTGGCTGCCGCCCACAGCGTGCCATGTGCAGGATTGGCACCCAGTCTGACAAGCATCAGGACACCCTATAACGAGTCCAGTAATCTGGGATTAGTTTTAACTTGTGTCTGTCAAGCAGCTTTAACTTGCACTCTCACAATCACGACTCCTTATAAAATGCTTATAAAAATGCTTATAAAATGCTGCAAAATTTGAAGTTACATCATTTTACAAATCTAGAGTGAATTTAAGAGAAAGAGGCAACCTGTGGCACAGTAGCATGAACTTGGAAGTGCACGACTGAGTGCTTGCTAAATGCTTCAGTATGTTGAAAACCTGATGAACAGAACCGGTCACACCCATTTGCTTAACTGATCCTCACCTGCAGGTTCCCTCTACCTATTGCAGGCTCCCATATGATTAGCTTACAGACCAATATATTGTATGATCAATATACATGGGTTTCAAAAGCAAAGAGTTATTCAGTTGCCAATTATGCTCACTGACAAAGACCTTGTACAATCTTTAACACAAATTCATAGGGGCATGAACGTGGCACAGGGATTCTTCAGAAAAAGGAGTCACTACAGGAAACATGTTGTTCTGTAAGTACTATTCAAACATATTCTACATCCAAAGAAACACAGAAAAAGGGGGGGGGGGGGGGGGGGGGGGGGGGGGGGGGGCTCCAGAAAGGTCCAATAATAGTCAAGAAAAATAATCTACATACACATGTAAGAAATAATGCAATATAGAACCAAAACATAATGACAAAGTCTTTATTGAATAGTTTCAACTTCCCTTATTATTCAATAATGTTTCATTCTTGGAGAAAAACACTAAACTGCATTAGTCATGATGACAACTTTGATGAAAATACGAAACATCCAATGCCGAGAGATAGAGGTGAATGAAAGTGGTTTCTGGGGTGATCCCTTAGAAGATTTAAATTTCACAGTTAAGAGATGACAGCACTACAGTGTCTGAACATATAAAAGGAAAGAAATGGCTTTGAAACTCTTGAACTGGCAAAGGATAGTCATACAGGATCATCATGTGTGTATTGTATGGTCCGTTGTGTGAAAAGCCAAAATGTTATGGTCGGGCTTGTACGTGGGTGATAAACTGGGAGTTGCATATCAAATCTGGGTTCGGGCTTGGATAATTCCACAGTGATAAGGCAAGCCAAATGCTCAGATGGATGAAGTAGATGCAGACTGGCATAAACGGGCTGTAGACAAACTGGTGTGATGTGGGGGGTTACAAGTCACATCTCACCTTGAGGACAGATTGGACATCATTTTGGAAGAAAAGTAGAGAAGAGATGGAGGAAAAGCAGCAAGCAGGTTTTTGGTTTACATCTCACAGTAAGGTACAGAAGATTCAGGATGAAGCTCGCTGCCTGCTTACCCTTCTATCCAGCACATCTGGCCATAACCTGCCTGAGGCATTTAAGATTAATAGGATAAATGTATATATTACACTCTTACTTTTATCTGAATTTGGTGAGATGCTAAGCTGGATGAGTAAAAATTGTGTCGAAAGCAAAGAAAGAACAGTTTTCTAGAAAAAAGGGGAGAAGTTATTGTCTCCGTTTTGAAATTCCAGACAAATCAAGGAACAAGATGCACGCTTATGTCCCGTTTTAAAGAGCACTTGGAATTATCTTTTTACAGATAGTCAGGACTCAGTACAACATTTACATTCATCAACTTGCATTTCTATCCCTTTCACCACCCATTTCAACCTCTTTCAACACTCCTCCATACAACTATGTAGATAGCAGCAAAACCCACAAACTGGATTTGCACTGGCGATAAGAATTCCTAAAGAAAGAATTTTCTGAAAGGAGTTTAAGAATCCTTATTAAAATAATCTAACCTGGCAGCTTAATGCCAACTGTTATTGATTAGGTCTGTGCAGGATGGGATGAGGTAAGGGCAAGGGCAATGAAAAACTGGACCGATGGACCCCTAGCTGCTATGCAATAAACCAACTGGAAGTGAAATCCAAATGTCTTTTGGTGTTTATGCATCCTTAAATAGGGGTTCATGAGTCCATTTTTCCATGGCCCAGAGAAGTGGGACACACACTCACACACACACACAACACAGCTAATCCCTAGCCCTCCCCACTGGGTGAACCTCAAACCATCAAAGCCTTAAGCGGCCACTGCCTCTGCAGCAGGGGCAGCCTCAGCCTCAGCAGCTGCAGCGCCAGTCTCTGCCTCAGCAAGTGGAGAGGGAGGGACTTCCTCTACTGCTGCCGTACCATCACTCTCA
The DNA here is from genome assembly GCF_902150065.1 of Myripristis murdjan. Taxonomy (NCBI): domain Eukaryota; kingdom Metazoa; phylum Chordata; class Actinopteri; order Holocentriformes; family Holocentridae; genus Myripristis; species Myripristis murdjan. The sequence goes on from NC_043980.1 coordinate 33,805,097, forward strand.
GCTGCAGGGGCTTCTGCCGGCGCCTCCTCCGTGGCAACCGCTTCCACGACGACAGGAGCCGCTTCGGGAGCTGTTTCAGTAACGGCGACGGCCTCCTCTGCAGCCGTCGGCTCAGCTGCAGCCTCAGCAACGACCTCAGCAGCAGGGGCAGCCGCTTCCTCGGAAACAGATTCAACAACGGGTTCAGCGGCGGTCTCTGCCACAGGTTCTGCTGTGGCGTCGGACTGAGCGGTGACCTCGGTGGCCGCTGCCGTCTCCTCCTCGGGGGCAGCTTCAGCTTCAACAGCTACCTCTGGGGCTGCCTCGGCTGCAGGAGCTGATCAGGGTGCAAAGAAAACAGGAAGTGAGGAGAGAGAAAGAAAAACAACTTTTGCTCAAAGCCTTTTCTCAGTATGTATTATGTGCCATAAGAAAGGGGGAAAATACACCCCAAAATACTTATACAGCACTCTTAAAAACCAACAACAAACAAATGTCAGGGACATGCAAGTAGTGGGAGAGAGGTGGTTTGTACATTTTGGTCTGAGGGTAATGCTGCAGGAACGGTCATGAGCTCACCAAAATCGACAGGGTTCATCCTCTGGGGCGCATGAATATGCTCACCAATGTCATGGCAATCTGCCTAATACACTGTGAGACATCAAATCTGACATTTTGACCTGAGGGTGGCGCGAGAGGAAAAGTGACATGACATCACAACTGATAGGGTTCCTTCCCCGGGACGCACAAGTACACTGAGCAAATTAGTAAGCAATCCATTACAGTAAGGGTAAAACCAAATCATAAAAAAGCAAATCCTTCAATACACAACAATACACCCTACAAAGTTCTCACCAGTGATGGTTGGACCTGCAGGGCAACAGAGTTACTTGACTGAGTGCTCATTATATTTTGAACTGGGAGATGAATGGTGCAGTGCTTCAAAGAAATCCATACAACCACACACTTGCTGATGAATTAATGAATTATACTCAAAGTATTTTTATGCTTGCTTTAAACAGTCTGGGTAGACTAATGTTATTTTGCAAGTGAAAAATATTACAGAGAGCAGTGAAAATAGTAGTGTTTTTTTCCCTCCTTAATGTACAAAACAAACCGAACCCAAAATTGGGACCCAAAAATTGCAATACAAACCGAACTGTGGATTAGTCGAATTGTTACACCTAATTTACAGATAAGTCAATTGTTTGCCCTGAGGGTGGCGCTAGTGGGAGGGCCTATATTTATTACTCCTTTGTTTTTTCCTAAGGACGGCTGGTAATGTGATACTGCTGACGTGACAAGCATGTCAGGCACTGATCAGCTCCAGGTGACTAGGAGGTCAAACGGTGCTTCTAATCCTCTCAAATACTTCAGCGAGCCTCAAATAAGCTCGCCTAACAAAATGCTCTTTGACCCCAAGTCAACAAATATGGTTGTTGTTGTTGTTGTTGGAGGTCAAAACCATAAGACTTAGAAAGTGCCTAAAAGCTCAAGCAGCTGTTAAAACCATCAGCATGATAGTAAAAACTTGGATAATCCTTAGCCAACATGTTTTCTGGGGACAGAAATATAATAATACAATAATTTGACAGTCTAATGGCTCGTCATTGGTGCTGTCGCTGCTGGCTGGTTGGTGTCAGGTGAAATAACAGGCTGGTCATATGGATATCCTTGAGAAAAAGATGCTCAACTCCAAGTGATGCGGCAAAAGCAGCACAGCTCACGGTATATATTTAGCGTAATTATGAGAAAATTATATTATGTTCTGTATAAAATATTTGCTGTTCATGGCAGATGTCGTGTTCAGTGGAAATGAGCAGTTTGGGGCTGAAGCACAGTCTCTTTATCAAAGTTTTGTGGCTAAAAATCTCAAGTAAAAGCAGATCTTACAATACGGATTTACAGGTCTGCTTAAGTAATCTGAAATTACAGTTTTTCATCACATTTTCAACCCACTAAGAGAGACATTATTACATTTTTACATATGATTACAGTATCTGACTTTTAGATTTGGTTAAAAATGGTGTCAGTAGCCTGTGTGTGTGTGAGTGTGTCCAGTGCTGGGCTTCAGAGGCTGCAGAGCAGATGGCTCTGTGGCGCAATGGATAGCGCATTGGACTTCTAGTCAAGCACAGGAGAAGTGATTCAAAGGTTGTGGGTTCGAGTCCCACCAGAGTCGTGATTTTAGAGTGATGACGAGGAACTGGCTGTTGGGTGGAACTGGCGTGTGTCGTCCGTCAGCTGAAAGTCAAGACCTCAAAATAATTCTCATGACAGAAAGAGTTGTATTTGTGAACTCCTGAGTGCATTGTTTCACTGCGGTTTAGCATGGACGCTCACGAAGACACATCATGACAACATGTCTTTTAGCCTCATATGCAGGCACTGATCAATATTAAAGCCTGATGCCTGAAGGGTGACAGACAGAATCAATGATCACAGGCAGTCCAAAAAAACAGCTTCTGCATTTGGAGCATTAAATTGAATCACATATTAATACAAAGTGTTGTGTGTTTATTGAAAGACACTGAAGCACCTGGATAACCTAATCCTTATGTCTCTGAATCGAGATTTTTCTCTTAAAAATTTGCATAATTAGAAAATCACCGGCCAGTTTACAGCCAAGGTAATATATACTACCTATCTGTGCAGGGATCAAGGCTTTGGGCTCCATTTTGAGCAGAGGCGATCCCAGACGGCATGCACCAAGCTGATTTTGGTGAGAGCACGAAGTCTGACTCCTGCACACACTAGTGAGCCAGCCCGGGCACACAGCCATTATCCCTCCAGGCCCAAACCGGCTGAACAGACAAATAAATTTGCAGACAGAAATCAAAGTGGACAGGCAGGATTAACCTATTGAGCCTGACCATTCTACCATGATTGATATTTGGGTGGCAGAAACCCGCTGAAACATACGTCTCATCCCCTGATTCTGTGCTCTCCTCCCCTCAGGCAGCACGAACTGATGGCAGAAAAATGTGCGATGTGAGTTTTGCACGGTTTCGGTGGAATGCAACTTTGCTTCACCTCTGGACCTTTTTGGTTCAGTTGCTGAATTCCTCAGCACTGAACAAACACACATCACAGGAAGAAAGGGTAGAATCACTGACTACGTTCACACCCACAAAATAATCTGTTTTTGCCTTTATTCTGAAAAAGACAATATTCCTATGGCTGACACTACTAACATCCCTGTTTACATGCAGCCATGTATACTCGACTTGTTTGACCGTGTGCACACAGCCTCCCTCTTTCATTCATTCATTCAACCACCTTTTTGAAAAGGTCGGAGTTGCAATATTTGTGCATATCCAAAAACCTGTTGATATCCAAGTCTTTCATAATGTTTAAAAGTAGGTGTGTTTCTCCTTCTGAACAGTAATGTGGGTTTTTCTTTAAAGAATGCATCTTTACTCCAGCCTTGAAAAATGTTGGCTAGTTGGGTGTGTTCACAACGCACAGGGCTGACCATAAAACAGCAGCCATGATTCACAAACTGTGGTTAAAACCCCCAAGCTGAGATGCAGTCTTAATGCGCTGTACACATGACCAAAGATGGCTCCTAAAACTCTAAAAATATCGGCATATTCCGCATGTTTTAATTGAAAAATGCTACATTCAGAAAAAGGCCTAACTTGGAATTTGTTTACGTGGCTCATATCAAATTAGGAATATTGTCACATTCTGAATAATAGTGAAACATTAGAGTGCATGTAAATGTGTTGAGTGTGGGACACACACGTGCATATTTAGGAGGTGTGTGAAAGACGTTTGGGCTACTCACCCTTTGTGTTGGAGGTCATGCTGGCGAGTCTGTCTTCATACCTCTCACTGTCACCATTGACTGTCTTGTAGGCCTGGGCAGAGCATGAGGAGATGTGTGGAGATATGCATTTTACATTCTAACATACAAAAAAAAAATCAGAATACAATTGCAAAAGGTCATTTAGTCGAACCAATCAACACATCTGATGGACCCCTGTGCACTGCCAAAAGCCTTGCATGCAGTATTCAGGTTCATTTGAGCAACACTGCTGCGCTTTACCAGTGAATGAATCTTCCCTGACTGTGGCCGTCTGTAGAGACAACAGGGTTTGTCAGAAAGCACAATGCACCTTTTATGGCCTTTCCAGTCCCTAAGCTGTGGTAATGTCTGCTCCCTGACACCAGTTACCACACGGCCAGCTCTCACCAGAGGGAACATGTAATAGGCTTCCAGTTTAGGCACAAACCAGCCCAGACTCCACGGTGTGATGCTAAGGAAGGATGATCCCAGGCAAGTGCTTCAGGATAGTCCAGTTAACTTCCTCATGGTAATTATGGTTTGTACAGGGAGCAAACTTAGCTGTAAACAGAGATGGAGACCTGCGCTTCGCCTGATGTTTCTCGTGTTCCCATATCCTCTTAGTGAGTGCTTGTGGGTCATGCCCCAGCAAATATAAAGTCTTTACAATATTAATATCCTAAGCTGACATTTTCCCTACTAAGGACACTGGAAAGGACTGTGAAAAGGACACGCAGACATCCGCATGATTAACATGCAGAAACAGCATATAGCAACAATATTTTAATTTGTTCCCAGTGTTTACATTGCAATAAAACGATGCCATTTATGCTGACAAAACTGTTTTTCCAGTTTGGCGGACACAAACTCTCATTGGGTATTGCCAAGGACTTTATGATCCAATAGGTATCACGATACATGGGTCATGATACCATTTTGTATGACAATAACAGAATTAACAGAAAAGTATAAACCCAGCTTCAAGCCATTTTAATTCATTGAAACAAAATTAGCAAAATGTGTCTAAACACAATGCACTAAAATGTGGATGCAATAACATTGAAGGAATATGAAGTGTGATACATATCAGTGCAAGAGGCTAGAGAACTGATACAGCATAAAAAAAAATAGCATTGCAATACCCAGTCAAATCAGTGTTTTTGCACAGTTCCAGTGGATATACAGGAAATTCTCAAGTCTAGTGTCTTAAGTTAAATGGACCATTATATTCTTGTTTACTTTCTTTTTTTTAAAAAAAAAAAAAAGATAAATGGTGAATCAATGACTTTCTCAAATGGATTTACAGGGACGAGAAAGGGGACACAAAGATGAAGAAGACTTTGAGGGTCACCAACGAGAAAAACTGGTGAAAATGGAGCGGGGAAATCACCGAAACTCACATAGACCACTGCGGCGGTCATGCCTCCTCCACACAGAAGAATGTATGTCATGTTGGAGGAGCCACCAGGGATCCCAAAGGACATGGGGCGCGCTGGAGCCACTGAGGAAGACACAGGAAGACAAGGTACAATGTCAAGAGGGTTGACTGACAAGGGCACTTTGGAAAATTGAGCATAAAGTCATATGCATAGTGACTTTTTTTGTTAAATCAAGCCTGGAGTGGTTTCTTTCTTCTGTGACCAACTCTTTTATGGTCTGGTGACCAAATCATTGCTGTTGTCGGGTAAGATTTGCTTTGTGTGTAATGAAATCCAAACTCTGCATCATCAGTGCGTTTGATAATTCACCAGACCTCTTTTCCTCATCTTTTTGTCACTGCATTACTCATAGGAATTGTCACCCCAAATGAAGTTGGACTTGGCACAAACAACAGTCTATTCTGTTAGTGACAACATGTCTCCATCCCTTAATCCACTTACACAATACACCCGCTGTCATTTGTAGCAGAAGCGATGGAAAGATTTAGCCGCAGCCAAGCTAAACACTGAATTGTCCCTGAAATTAAGCCCCCCCACGCACACACACAAACACACAGAAACTTCCTGCTCTGAGATCTAGGATCTGCATCTAAACAAATAATTTACACTATCTGATGGACTTGGGTGCACATGGTGGTCAACCAGGCCGTCAACACTCATGCAAGCCCGACTGCAGTTTGTCAAACCTGAAAGGAGATCTGTCAAGGCGACCCGAGGCTTTCATTGATCGCTTAATAGGCTATTGTTGTTTTAGTGGAAAGGTGAGTCTAACGTGAAGAGTGTGTGTGTGTGTGTGTGTGTGTGTGTGTGTGTTTACAGGATTGCCAGTGGTGTATGCAGGGGACACCATAAATAAAACCGCCGTCCATCCCAAACAGTGCCTGGGCCTAATCTCTTCCTACGTGTCACACACAAACAAAAACACAAACACGCCTGCAACGTATTCATGCAAGTGCACACGCACACACACACTTTCTCACAGTGAGATGGAGAGGGTGTGTGTGTGTGTGTGTGTGTGTGTGTGTGTGAGTGTGTGCATGTATGAGAGTTGCTCCTCCAGGCTAACTAGCCCAGTTGCAGCAGTGAAAGAACACAATGTACAGCATGGCCTCCCTCCCCCCACTCTCCTCTCTCCTTCCTTTCCACATCCCCCTTCCTTTTTCTCTCCATGTTAAGCCGGACATTTTCAAGAACACCTTGTATTCATGTGCAGATTGGGATTATTCGATTGGGATTGATCGACCAGTTGGTTTCACAAGTATCAGTGCTTTTCAAAGTACTGATGTAGGCTTGACCGATTACCTAAGCAAGAGATTAAAAATACATGTGGACTTCTCTCCTTCAACTTGACCAAAGGACAGCTTTATTATTAAAAAAAAAAAAAATGGGGCCAATGCACTTAAAAAGTTAGAGTTATCCAAAAACAACTAGTTTTCATTTGCAGTTGCGGGGCAGAAAGTTAAAGATAGTTCCTGTACAACTATTAAAATATCAGAGAAGGGCCACCATGAATCAGTCACAAAAACACAATTCAAAGCTATCAAAAAAGCTACTATACATATGTTAGATATAGGGCAGCTTGATTAGGGTCAACACAATACATCACGTAAAGACATTCAAAATATTTTTAACCCCTTTGTGACTGCAGTGAGCAAGTTGGGAGACTATTTATTATATTTTAGAGTACTAAAGTTTATTCAGTTCTTTAATGTCACTGTCTACGGCAAATTACCTAACTTTATATCCTAAGTTGCCACGGTACACTAATACACTAAGCATCTTTAGCCATCTTTCTTTGAGACAGCTGAAAACTTGCATTCTCATTTGCTGACTCCGACTCCAGTGTGGTTTCCAAATTTTGCTTGGTCAGTTTTCACAAGCTATGGATGTTAATGGAGTCACAAGGGCAAGACCTTCCTTCGCTAAAGCCGAGTGCTGCACACTTCGTGTTGCTCCTTTTTCTTTTACGGCACTTTGTAGCTAATAAGAAAAGTGCTGTACATGCATTACTTGTATTAGTGACTATAATGATTAACTTTATTTATATGGCACCTTTCTTGACAGACAAAGTGATTCACAGAAAAACAAAACAAGCAGCAGCAGAATAAAACTACCAAAATGGGACACATGACAGCAAATACTGGCAACTGCTTAAAAAAAAAAAAAAGCTTTTTAAGAATGAATTTAAAAAAAAAAAAGAGGACAGAATTAACAAACCTAAGGCCGATGTCACATGGGAAAAATTTGTGGAATTTGGTTCCATGCAGCTGAGCTTTTTTGGAGGTCCAGCCAATGAAAATCATGAAGTGGGACTGCAGCATCATTTGGAATATGAACAGTAAAAATTTTATTTATAACATGCAGCTAATTGCATGGACGTTGCACTGTGTTAGGTTTAGGGTCTTTGGGGGTCCCATTGCAAAGCCTGAGGAACCTGAGCAGCTGGACCTAACCTGCAGATCAGACGGCGCCCAGACTCATGCAAGTCAAAAGTAAAATTTTAAAAACCAGTTCAATATGAAACTAGGAGCCAATTCAGGGCAGCGACTACTGTACTGTAATCCGGTTTCCTGGAACCATGATAATCCCAGCGGCAGCATTTTCAACCAACTGAAGGTGATTTAGCGAGGCTTGATACCCGAGTAGGGGACAAGGCAAACATGGGTGATGGGAAACACGCTGAGCCAACCCTGCAGGTAAGTCCTCGCGGCCAGTCCTTAACTCAGCTCCACTAATACCTATGACACAGCAGCCGTGAGCCTGCACAAGGCCAAGTCCAGGTTATTTATACAGGTAATCAGTTAATCCCTGCACTGAGGGTCAAGCCTGGCAAAATGGACACGCATGTCAGAAAGCAACGATAAAAACAGCCAAGATGGCTGCTGGGGTTGCCATAACATGCGTGGACATGCGTGGTGGAGGGACATGTGTCGTCCTGCCACTGCCATGTGCTGACAGAGAGACAGCAGGATCAGGGATGAGAATAAGAAGGCCTAGGACAAAACTAGCCCATGGCCACTGTGTGTTTGTGAGTGTGTGTGTGTGTGTTTGTTACGTAATGCAAGGGCAGACTATGCCTGCTCTTTCAGCTGAACAGGAGTCATCCACATCCCCTTTTTGCACACAAGCAGGTGTGCACAAACAAACACACACACACCTTACACACTGTCCATCCCTGCTTTTTTCCCCACACATAGGAGACACGCACATAAAGAAAATGAAAAGACCTGGAAACAGTGACTAGTTTATTTTACCCATTTGCAGGCCCTCGCTTCAGCAAACACGAGAACACAGTGTTCTTTGTGGCGCAGGCTCCACTTCTTTTTTTGTTTAATTACATTAGCTATAAGCCAAATTCTGGCTTTGCAGGTTTGTGAAGACAAAGTTTGCATAGCATCATTCACTGCTGAGTTTCTAAACAGGAAATTAAAGCAGCACAAGGGCCCCGGGTCCCCCTCCGCTTGAATTCCACATGCAGTGAAGCATGCAGAGAACCAAAAGCAGATGATCATCCTATCGAGAACATGTCAAAAACAGAAATCCATGTAGAAATAAAAGTCATCAGCTGTCCCGTCCACCTCAGGCTTCCATGCAAACTCAGAAGAGAGTGGGCCCTATAGTTTAATACGCAGCACTCAGGTTTTCAGAAATTTCACTTGAATTAGAGGTAATGGGTGATTTTAAAAGCTTAGTGGCTTTCATGTGTTTTTTTTCCCCCACTGCTGAGGAGCTGAGTCTTCTTATTTAAGAGAATAATCCCATGTGCCAGCTCATTAAAGTGTAAAACCTCGCCTGTAAAAGGTGCTTTAGTCACAAATGCAGGAGCATTTGAGCTCCTGCATTTACTCAAATCAAATTCTTGAGCTGGGTTATGTAAAAATGATGAGAAAGAGTTCAGTCGACTAGTCTGTGATGCGCTGTTTCATAACAAGTGTGCAGAACTGCGTGTTCCCAAAGCAGGACACACCTCCCGCAACTATCCACAGCGCAATAAGCAGCCTGCATTTTGTTTTAAGTCTACCGAAATTGGTGGAAAAATATTTTTTACATACAATATACAAATACGCATTTCAGCCTAGGAAGAAACCTCAAAGTATATTGCGCTTGCTGCTGCAACTATGCAAAGTACCTCAATAATTGCTCATAATTAGCTGAATTAACCAATCATGTAAAAGTTTCCAAAAGACTGCATGGACTCACCATTAGTGGGTGCTTGCTTGACGGCATTCCGTGCCAGGGGCCCCAGTCTCTGCCATGCCCGTCTGCAGAACATGTTGGCCGGCTGTGTCGGTGTTTCCAGCAGGAGCAGCTCGGGGAGAGTGACGAGCAGCGCTCCCAGCTGCCGCTCAGCTCACAGGGGCTGGCACGCCGCGCTCCGGAAGTCTAATTCCCATTCGTGTTTGCCGTGGCGGATTAAATAACTGGCCATAAAACATTAACCGCTTCAAGGTAAACTCCCCACCAGCCACCATGCTGTTCTGCGACACTGTACGCTCCTCCAGGCGGCATTATTTACTGTGATTTCAGCTGCGCTTTTAAGAAATCGACTTTATTCCCAAAGCTAATGCAGCGGTAGCCGACTACATTACCCACAATCCCTTACACGCGCTCCTAATCGGAGAGCTGTTACCATGGTGATGAAACGGCGTTGTGTGTGACTGACAGACTTTACTAATTAAACTCTGTTTATTGTGTTTATTTGTAAGATGGTACGGAATATGACGTGGAGGTGAATATTAATGTACATGTGGTCTGAATGTGATGAATGAAACACTTATTTTATGAAGATGAATGCAGAGAGGGAAATACATTTCATAGTAATGGTTAGAATCCATTAAGTTTTTTTTAATATTTTATTTTATTTTATTTTATTTTATTTGATTTGATTTTAGGGCTCATACTTAGGACAAGTAATTCTTCCTGTCATATTCATCCTGAACAAAGATCACTCTTCTTATATTCCTATTGTAGAATGTGTTTAGTCTGGTGCTCGATAATGAATTAATGCACTTTATAATGTTATAAAAAATAATCTATCATATTTTGGCCCATATGTTACTCACTGCCTTGTCTTTGCAGTGCTATTTGTACAGCAGCCTCATGGTTGTTTTTGCCTTCTTACATGCAGCAGCAGCTCCTTTCCTCCATCCCAAACAGAGGAGTTTAGTGATGCGCAGGTTTCCTCTCATTCCTCAGTCTTTGACACATTAACTTGGCCTGTATGCGTCAGATATAATAATGCAAAAATTAAACCGCGGATCAGTGTTCCTGTTCAGCTACAGGCCTTTTAAAAAGGAAGGATGAGGTCTCCCGCTCCCTCGAGCTGTTTAAACTGGATTATTACAGGGCATCCAGTTTGGTTACATGAAGAGACAGCAGCTGAAAATGTTACATAACAAACTCATGGGAGCTCATGGGAGGCCATTGTGTGTGTGTGCGTGTGTGAGTGAGAGAGAGAGAGAGAGAGAGAGAGAGAGAGAGAGAGAGAGAGAGAGAGAGAGTGAGAGAGAGAGAGAGAGAGAGCGAGAGAGATGAACATAAACATCACACAAAAAGTAAGGAAATTTGTGTTTGGTAGATTATTTCTTTGTTGTAACAATGCTTCTTGGCAATAAATCTTATACCGTTGGAAAGCCTCTTTATTTCCCTTTTAAAGGGTGCCACATTTGTAAGGAACATGCATTTGTGGGATGAGCAGCAGAGCTGAGTATGTGGGTTGCACCCATGAAAAATTTGTCAAATCTTCTCTGCCAATGCCTAACAGCTTATTTTGCTGTTGCTGTTGTTTTGAGCTTCTGGCACCCCCAGGTGCTGCCAATCAGGTGCCTGATTGGCAGCACTGATTGTGGGGCAGCATCTCCCTCACTGGAAAAACGAGGCTTGTCATCATTGGAGGCAATCTCAATGCAGAGAGATATCGAGATGAGATTCTGCAACCAGTGGCAACCCCATATCTCCACAGTCTGGGACCAAACTCTATCCTCCAGGATGACAACACTCGCCCCCACAGAGCGGGGTTTATCAGAGACGACCTCCAGAATTTGGGAGTGGAGAGGATGAAATGGCCTGCCAGCAGTCCTGACCTCAACCCCATTGAACACTTGTGGAGTCAGCTTGGGCGTGCTGTTCGTGCCAGAGTGACCAACACCACCACGTTGGCTGACTTGTGACAAATGCTGGTTGAAGAATGGGATGCCGTCCCACAGCAGTGTGTGAGCAGGCTGGTGACCAGCATGAGGAGGAGGTGCCAGGCTGTTGTGGCTGTGTATGGTTCTTCCACACGCTACTGAGGCTCCTGTTTGTTGAATGAATAAATTTAAATTGCCAATATGTCTTGTTTCTTCAAACTTCAAACTTCAATCATCCAATCCACCAAACACCAAACACGAGTCAATGGCAGAATAAGCTTTGTTTTTCCAGTGAGGGAGATGCTGCCCCACAATCAGTGCTGCCAATCAGGCACCTGATTGGCAGCACCTGGGGCTACCAGAAGCTCAAAACAACAGCAACAGCAAAATAAGCTGTTAGGCATTGACAGAGAAGATTTGGCAAATTTTTCATGGGCACAACCCACATACTGAGCTCTGCTGCTCGTCCCACAAATGCATGTTCCTTACAAATGTGGCACCCTTTAAAAGGTAAATAAACAGGTTTTCCAACGGTATAAGATTTATTGCCAAGAATGATCGTTACAACAAAGAAATAATCTACCAAACACAAATTCCTTACTTTTTGTGCAATGGATAGATAGATAGATAGATAGATAGATAGATAGATAGATAGATAGATAGATAGATAGATAGATAGAGTCAGCATAACTGCCTCTGTCAGGACTAATGGAGTCACACTTGTCGTTTTAACACGGGCTGATATCATGTGTAGGCTCTCTGGCGCCCTCTCGTGGTTAACCTGCAGCAGGACACCAGTCACACATCCGCCAAGGGGGATTACCTGCGTGTCAGACATGAGTGAACATTTATCAAAGTGCCTCGGGATCACAGGTGGAAAGTCCAGACCTGAACTACTGGTACTGTACAGGGTATTTCCACTGTGTGACCTTTCTTACTGTACTACTTACTTTTGCATGTAAACCATAACATATGATGGATTGTTAGGGTATATATACAGTTAGAGCTACAACATTAAAACACATATTTACAGGTTACTACATCAAACATTCTCCACAGCGACTACTTTCACTTTTCAAACTACAAATACCTTTAAAGTTACTGCAGTAAACTTTTTCCCAACATGGTGATTAACCTCAGCAATGGAGGTTTTTCTATTGTAGAACTTACAGTAACTGACTCTGGATAAGTCCTTCAAATGTAAATGTTAAATAATTTGAATTGGAAACACTTTACAGAGTCTGTTTATATTCTGCTTCCTCGAATTGGTGAGAATGTTTCACTGTCACTGTGTGGAGATGGGGGAATTTAGACCACTGGGCTGCCAAATGTTTTCTTCCTCCTTTTCCTTCTCTTCTTCTTGTTTTTCATTTTCACCATCAACCGCATTGCGTAATTAGCCTCCCCATCCTCTCTACTTTTGGCAACTGAGATTGTATGTACAATTTTTGTGTAACAGCAAACTAGAGGAAGATTTAAAAGGTATTACTACATCCCTTCCTCCTCAAAGTATCAACTCTGCTGAGACTAGAGGAAGACATCTACCAGCCAGCCGGGGAATGTTGCACCATCATGCCACTGAGGCCTCTCACATGCATGTGTGCACGTGGAAACACACACAGCTGTTCGTGCCTCTGTGTCGCAGTGTATAGTCTGGAATGCAAAGCAGAGGAGGTTGCCCCCATCATGTGACGGCTTGTGAATCATCGATTAGACAGAGACACAATCACAACACACATGATGCGCTCTCCAACGCCCACACTACTTGTGCACAAGACCAGTGCATGACTGCTCTGATGTGTCGTCTGTCCGCACACGGCTCTGCTGTGGAGACCTAGAGGCTCAGCTACATGTTCATATGCCACAGCTGCCAAACAACCTATTGCATCTGCATCTATTAATTTCATTTACTTTTCGACACGACATTTCACTGATGAGGCGGCCGGGCTTCAGTTCCAGATATTGAATGAAGCCTTAGAGAGAAAGATGTTCACTTCCCTTGTAGTTTAAGTTATATATATAAAAAAGGACCCTCAGTGCTTGGTTGCCTTGAGAAAACTCAAATTCATGTTGCTTTACTATCGATTGTGGTCCCTTTCGTTGCTCTGCTGTAAGGAAGTGAAGACTGAATATGATCAAACCCTCGTAACTATAGACTGAGCACCGCAGCAACACGATCAAAATCAAGGGTTTGTTCCCAAGCTAAAAAATGTATTCAGTCATGCTACTGTAAGGAGCTAATTGGACAAAAAGAAGAGACTGGAGACTTGCATATGGTGACTGTTGACCTGATACTGAAACAATCACCATACGCAAGTCTGCAGTCTCTTCTTTTTGTCCAGGATTGTGATGCATTAGCCCCACATGGACACTGCACCATCAAATGCCTTATGTTACATTCACAGTCTTTTATTTCACACTAATTGTTGACAATAAAAATCACAGTGTTACACAGGATTTCTGAACAGAACGTCACAAATATTTAAGAGGAACCAGAGGAAAGGCACGTTTAGGTTGAGGTTCCTTCATGAAGGGTAACACCATCTATCTGGGTCTTCAGTCACAAAATGACAAATGACGGCACTTCAGTTCAAATGTAAAAAAAAAAACGTACGCTCCTCATGCTTGTCTTTGGTTAGAAATATGACACAAACACGTTGGATCATTCACACATGAAGCATACACACACACACACACATACAAAGCGCTAAAAAGTCTAATCAGGTCAGACAAGGCAGGTGCTCAGGTCTCTGTCTCAGCAGGTGCAGCTCCACAGGTCTTTCTCTGGCATTTTTTTGGTGGGCACTTTGAAAGAGTCGCAGTACGCCCTGGCGCTCACTGCTGTGGGCCTCCTCAGCCTCTTCAGCCTGGCCGCCACGGCCGTGATGATGTCATCCACCTTATCCTGTTGAAACGCCGCTTCGCGCTCGCCTGCCCCTCGCCTCTTCGGGCCAGAGTTTGCGGGGCTCTTGGCCGACGTCTCAAACAGCGTCATCCCGTGGGCCTCAGCGAACTTCAGCGCCTGCTCCCGGCTCACCTGGCCCTCAGCCCTGACGGGGCCGCGGAGGTCGCTCTTATTTCCCACCAGGAACCTGAGGACAGCAGAAAGGTGGGGATGATGTAAGCATGTTTTAAATCAAAAAGGTACTTGGAGTGAGGATGATATTAAACAGCTCCCAAAAAAAGTGGCATTTTCAAAAATAAAATCTGTATCTGTGGATATGGCTTAAGAATGAAGCAGTGCCCCTTATTCTTGTGGGTGCATTGTTGTGGTGGAAATAAATGTCACCATGAGTAGTTTTAGTTATGCTGTTCATGTGTTTTAGGAGGCAGATTGTACCTTTAAAAACTATAACCAAATCAAAATGTGTCATGCTGAGTTTGGTGACGGTGCACACAGCCACTTGTGCTGGCCCTGTGTCGGCTGCTGCTCTCACCTGGGGATGTCCAGGCCCAGGGAGTTCTGCCTGCACTCCTCCACCCAGGCGGGCAGGCTCCTGAAGCTGGCAGGGCAGGTGACATCGTACACGAAGAGCACGGCGTGCACGTTGCGGTAGTAGTGCTGCACCATGGACTTTCGGAAGCGCTCCTGTCCCGCCGTGTCCCACATCTGGAGCTAATGGGAAGTGGCGAGGTGAGGAGAAAGTGAGATACTGTGAGAACCGTGGACGTGCGGAGGCCTCAAAAAGTACTGAGCTGAGAAGGAGAGGAGCAAGAGGGTGAAGAGCGAGAAAGTTTGAGAAAAGCACGCGGAAAAGAGGAAGTGACTATCAGGAAGGCACAGAGGGTAGTGGAATAATGAAGTGCTGAAATACCCAACACAAACACACATAGATCTGTGCAGATGCACATTAGCACACACACATGCAGTGACTCATCGCCATGTCCTTAGGGCACCCAGGAAGACACAACCTCATCTTTAGAAAGCCAGAAAACACAGCTTTCCCTGAGTAAAACAGATCAATATGAGTTCTTATCATCATGTGATTCTGCATGTCAGCAGCGGCTCAAAACAATGACATTGCCCTCGCTGTGGTTTTTCTATGTTGCAAACAGAAAACAGAGATGTTGTGGTAGGAAACGTAGGTGTGCTCTTTCTCTCTCATGTGCCCTCAGCAGTCAGTTGAGAGTCAGGCATGTGTAGGAAAAAAAAAAACAGTCTTGAGCCGTGATAATCTCTTTTGCTCCATTTATGCATTCAGAGCCACAGGGAACACACAAACAAGAGACACATCTTTAAATCCATGCTGCAAATTCAGCACCTTTCACTGCACATAAATAAGAGTCTAACTGATTATCTTTTTGTGAGGAAATTCCACACTCAAAAAAAAAAATGTCCTTATTCTCTGATCAATAAAATTCACAGATAAACTCTCCAGCCCACAGCAGGAATCTGTAAACAAAGCCCTTTATTCACCACTGACACTTCCTCTGTCATGTGGGTTATTACCAAACACGACGGAAAGAAGAACACACTCCTACCTTAAACCCAGTTCCTATGACAAATCACAACAGCAGCAACACTTGAGTCAAAAAGATGCACCAGTGCCCTCACAACATGGAGTGAAGGGGGAAATCCTGCATTATTATCATTAAGTCTAATCTCTGATCTCAATTGAAGATGGATGGCATTCAAGAAAATAAAAGTATGGAATCACCATAAAGGCTTAAAGGGCTTAATTAATTCCAAATGTATCCATCACGCTCCTCACTGTCTGCAGAGAGCTGATTTTTTCCCCCAAACAAAGGGTAGAATCCTGTCTTGGTCCTTGGTCTTGTTACTTGTGACTTTACAAACAAATGAGCAAATATTCTGAGTTTTGTTTTGCCAGCAGTCGAGTAAGTCAGTAAGGCTTCGATTGAAAACTCGCAGGCTGTGCGTAAAACTGGCCAATTTTGCACGGTCCCGTGCGCAATTTGCCCACTCCTCATTAAAACTGTGATGTTCATTGATTTAAAGTGACTCCTGCATCTTAATTGACTACAAACACATGGACTCGCGCATTTACCTTAATTCTCTCCCCCTCGACGTCAAGCAGCCTCTCGCGGAAATCCACCCCGATGGTGGCCTCGACTCTCCGGGGGAACTCTCCGGCGCAGAGTCGGTGTGTGAGGCAGGTCTTCCCCACCGCGGAGTCTCCGATCACAATGATTTTAAAGGTCCGGCAGCGGGCGGGCAGCGAGGAGACGCTGCCCAGCGAGTTGGAGAACTCCAGAGATGACTCCATTCTGCCCGTCAGGATCAAGAGCTTCAGCCCAGCACACCGCGATCTGCGCACCGCTCCCGTCCTCAAGCTGGGACTGGGATCCCGGCCGGCTCGTCTCAGCCTCTAGAGCGAAACGCGCCCGCCGTGCCGTGCCGTGCCGCTCCGTGCACACGCGTGTGACAGGCTCACGTTCTCCACAGACTGCCTCTGTTTGTTTGTGTGCGCGGAGGGCAAAACAAAGAAGTGAGAATTTGGCGATTACATCAATGACGGGGAAAGTTGGATCAGTTCAATCAGTGTTTGTGTGTGTGTGTGTGCAGGGGGATTTACCAAACTCACAAAGTAGTACAACCACAATCCACCGCAGACACTGTCCGCAACACGACATCCCACGGAGGAAGCATCAGCCCATAGACAGAAATGTGGAGACGTCAATCTTATTTCTACTTTGAGTATAGAGTCTTTTAAAGAAAAGGTTGTTTTTTTTTTTCTTCTTCGTTTCTTCTTTCTGTTTTTTCTTGGGTTCATACTCACTTTTAATTTCAAACAAGTAAGTCCAGCTGAGCTTTATTTATTTATTTATTCATTTTAAAATGAGACATAACTTAACATAGTAGTAGGCCGATGCTACACAGAATTACTGATATGATAGCAGGCCTACATCTTAGAATCAGGCTCTAATAATACAATTAGAGTGGAGAAAAGGAGAGAAATAATGGTGGTGGGAGGGGGGGAGGTTAACATCTTCTGTCTGCCTCTTCTCTTCCTCCTCCTCCTCTTCCTCTCATCACCTCTAGTACTTTGAGTAATCTAAATCTAAATCTGGGTACACACTTATGGCCATTCTCTTACTCATACCCTCTTTGCTGACCAAGACTTTGATCCACTTTGATCCATGAAAACTTGCACTCACTCGGGACATTCACACACATGGGACAGCCTCTTGTGCCACAATCCAGGAAGACTGATCATCCGGGGGCAGGGTCAGAGCAGATGATCTCTGCAGGACATCCCAGTGTCTGTGGAAAGAGTTTCACTGAAAGCTCCAGAGGGGTTACCATCATGTTCTGGCACCTAACTGCCTGGCTGTTTCCATGTGTATGATCACAAGGAGAACCTTGCTTTACATTTGCTTTAAAATGTCTACAAGTATCCTATGCCTTTGAACATGATATCATGTTACTGGTTGCTCCTATAACCATGATTTAACCAAATTATCCACTGATCCTGGTGGCACAGTGAGCACAACAATCTGTTAGCTCTTCAGAGTATCTGTCATCTCCAGTCTTACTTTTGCACATTTCTACTCCATTGTTAGGGCAGATAGCCCCAAAAACACCTCCAAATATTCCTCTGACATACGGCCTTGAATTGTGTCAGCAAATGATCCCTGGACCTGCCCAAAGACACACCTGAAAAGACAACAACACTGGGAACGGAAGGAGGGCCATCTGGTCTCTTCCACCTGGCCAGTGGTCTTCAAAGTGGGCTCCTTGAGGGGCTGCCAGGGGGGCTTCAGCAAACCCACAAATATGTTTCACTGTAAATTGTTTCAGTACAATAATGTGCTTGATTATTTTAACATATTTTAATCTCAACATTTTAAATCTCTTTGTCAAGTGCGACACAAACCAAACTTTTACCCTGCTAAGCATTCTCCATCGTGTCAAGTCATTTAGTCTCATCTTTGGTGTTAAAATCCTGTTTTTCTGTGCCAGTGGGATGAAATAAACCCACTTGTTTCTAATGCGCTTTCGCCTCAAGATTTTTTTTTCCCCTCGAGAACTAAAAATGTGTTAAATAAGGCAGGATAGAGTAGCTCAGCCCACTAGGATCAAGAAAACGACACCTGATTCAAGAAAATTCTGGAGTCAAGTTGGAATCAGACCTGTCCAGGGTGTTTCACTGCCTTCGCCCTATGTGCGCTGGGATAGGCTCCAGCACCCCCCCCGCGACCCTAGTGAGGACAAGCGGTTTAGAAGATGAATGAATGAAGTTGGAATCAAGTTGAAGTCATCCCACTGGCACATTTTTTCCCCACTTGTTTGAAAACCAGCAAAGAAAAGCAAGATTTTAACACCAAAGATGAGACTGAATGACCTGTTAGGATGGAGGATTTTAGTCCACACACAAGACCCATGAGTTCAGGAACGAGGCCAGTGAGATTACCACAGCATGCAGCTACTTTTAAAAAACTTTATTGCATTGTATATTTGGTAACTCTGTCTTAACAATAAAGGTAAGTATTGAATTTTACAACTGAAAAAGAGACTGATTGCTTGAAGGGTGAGAGGGAGAACATGAACTATTCCCTCTCACCCACAGATACCACAACGCTCGAGGGCAGCGGAGTACACACCGTCAGTCATGTTCCCCCAAAACTGTTAAGATTCTTGAGTTTGTTCAGGTACACTGCATGCTCCTAAGTGCCTGGAGAGTCAGATTTGGTGTTAGTGATCCTCAGGGTTTGGTCTTTCCCCCGGTTACTTTTCAGGCCTCTGCTGACACACAGGATCCCACCGAGGGCATCGCAGAGCCACAGTCTGAACAGGCTACACAGAATCAGTGCTACATACAGCGTCATGTTGTGTGCCAGTGCCAGTTAGTGTGACGACATCACGTCTCAGGGTCAGATTCTGCTGGAATACGCAGTAAGGTTCAGATTATCTGCAGCCCCGTGACCAGACGCTGCACTGAGCAGCCCACAGCCCACAGCCTCAGCTCTGCCCTGAAGCACAGGTTTTGCTTTCTCAATGCAAGTTCTGTTACCAATCACACCAGGATGTCAAAACAAAACCAAACAAAACAAGAAAAAGTCTTGGTCACACCATCGATTCTTCAAAAACCAGACATGGTGAGGCCTGCGTGGTGGCAAGTGTTTTTCTGGACATAATCCAGCCACAATGTGTGGAAGAAAGCGGTCAAGAGAAAGGATCAGCTGCAGAAGATGCATAACAGCCATTTTCAGGCTATAAAGTTGAGTGAGTTTGAGTGTGTGTGTGTGTGTGAGGGCCAGATATGGGTTGGGGTTGTCTACAAGCTTGGCCAGCAGTTACAATTGTTACTTAGGGCCAATTTTTAGTTGTGGATCACAGAGCAGAAATGTCAATCTGGTTCTGTAACCTCAGGGCCTCAGTTATAGAAAGAAAAAAAAATCCCATTATCCTAGAATTCACTGTACAAACATTTCAAAGATTTTTTTTAAAAAAAGAAAAAGACTAAAAAAATCCCTGTAAACTAGACCTATTCATACATTGGGTAGCAAGTCACTTTTAGCTTTTCATTTATACAGAATACAATTTTCTTACAGAAAATTGGAAAGAGGTAAACATATCGGCTTATTTACATACTTACACACACCAAAACAAAACAAAACAAAACAAAACAAAACAACACAACACTGGCCTGGATATGGTTGTAAACGCAAAATAAAATATGTGTGCAGTGTAGAGACTATGTCATTTTAAACAGTAACTATGAATGAGGCCCCGGATCTCACC
This sequence comes from Myripristis murdjan, assembly GCF_902150065.1. Taxonomy (NCBI): domain Eukaryota; kingdom Metazoa; phylum Chordata; class Actinopteri; order Holocentriformes; family Holocentridae; genus Myripristis; species Myripristis murdjan. Next base: position 33,825,140 of record NC_043980.1, read on the forward strand.
AATAACGCTCTGAGGCGAAACAGGCCTGACATTTGCATTTTTTTTTTTTGACAGGACACTCGTCCTGCTTGGCCCTGGAGTGTTGACCAGCAGCGTCCCGGCAGCTTGGGACAGATTACTGCTGGCTAACGTGCACAGCCGGTTAAGTCAGAGCAACAGAGGATACACATAAATATAAAGATGCCAAAAAAAAGTCAACCGTTTTCTTTTGTTTGGTTTTAATACAAAAATCCAGAGATATCATACATCACCATCTCAGATTTCATCTTTCACATTAGAACCCAAATTAGAGAGGAAAAAAGAGGGAGAAGGGAGATTAATGAGAAAAAAAAACCCAAAACAAAAAACCAAAAGAGGGAATAAAGAAAAAAAAAAAAAAGCAAATCAATGATCAATTTCTGGTGCTCAAAGTGCTACTGGTCTTGTAGCATATTCACATCTGTCACCTCGGGCAACAGGCGTCGACCCTGACCTCTGACCTTTTAGGGAGCTGCTGTCACTGGCAGAGAGTGCCCTCTTAGACAAAGTAGGATGTAGTGGAGGCTCATTTCCACATCAACTGCTAGGCGACCTGGATACTTCATGCAGACAAACCATTTGTTAACAGTGATACTTTATACAACAGGCCTATGAAACACACAAGTCACTCTGCCAAGAGGTTCAGTCTAACCCAGTTGAACTGTATCTAGAAATGAGTAGCATCAGTAATGAGAGAAGAGTTGTATCATTCCATTATGGACTAGACAGTGTCTACGGTATTGCTTAGATCTATTCAACCTTTATAGCATTAAGGAAAAACTGGTTAAGAGTAGCAGTATTTGGAATTGAGCACAACACACAACCTTTACAGTTTTTCGTCTGTGCCATGCTGCGTCGAAGAACACACAAAGCTGAAGCTCCGCGGCGCTCCGCAACGACGGAGCTGGGATAAGGTGTTCCCAAGTTTGACCTGGAACCATGAGGGAAGCACAGTCTCGTGACCCCAAATCTGGAATTAACGTGGCGACCTGCTCCGCACCGTGCCACCCCACAGATACACCACTTCAGAGGCAGGACCTCCTACCACAATCCGCTGTACGGCCAGATGTACATCAATTTTTTTCTTTTTTTTTTTTCTTTTTGGAGTGCAGGTAACCGTCATGGTAAATTCAGATATACCCACCTGTGTCCAGTGGATTCGCATGTCCTCAGTGCCTAATTTGGGTCTTTAGTAACTTTCTGCTCAGCGTCCGTCAGATCTGCCAGAGATCCAGTTTGCTCAGTCTTCCCGTTACCCAGTGACAGGTTTGTGTCTTCTTTTCAAATAAATTAGCTTTGCTTTTAAAACGAGGGGAGCACTGATCACAGTGCAGCGTGTGATAGTGCACGTACGTCAGAGCAGCACTGAGTCAAACCCGAGAGGTCGCTGTCACTGTTGTTCGTGATCTCCGAGGAAACTTGACGGTCTGCGTCCGCCCGTTTCTTGACAGTAATTGTTTATTTTTATATTCAGCATGGTTGTCAGCACTATAAAAAAAGTTAAATGGCCGTTTTGTTATTTCCTCTTTTTCCCTCTCTTGCCCACAAATACACACGCACACACACACACACACACACACAAACACACTCTCGCACACATGCGCGCGCACACACACGCACACACTGAGTCCTGATTTTCACCTTGTGGGAGAGCCAAGCCATGCCAGGTCAGACCAGATTGAGCTGAGCCAAAGAACGAAACGCCTCTTTCGCTCCTTGTGTCTGGCTCGACAAAATGGCTGCCAGGCGTACCACAAGGCTCCGTGCTAGGCCCGATTCCATTTCTCGTCTGCCGCCGTGCCGCCCCGCGCTCACATCTCGTTGGCCAGTTCCTCCGTCTCTGTGGAAACGTCCCCGTTGGCGATCTTGGTGTTCTCCTCGTACCCGGGGGGCATGAAAGCTAACGTGTAGGGGTAAAGCTTGTGACACTCGGCGCGGTACATCTCGGCCCGCTCTTTGCAGTCGCCCAGCACAGCGCTCCGAAGACTCTCCAGCACGTCTGTGCAGATCTGACAGAGGGAGGGTGAAAGAAAAAAATATTGGAAATGGTGAAGGAACTGGAAAAAAGGAGAGTATATTCATTTAAAGGCTTTTATTTATTAAGTCTTTCAGTTTATTACTTTTAAATAAATGCATACCTCTATGTTTCTATTTTTGAGCGACTCATCTAGCGCAGTGGCCAGCTCCACTGCCTTTGTTTCTGTCGATGAGTCCAGGTACACCATCATCTTAGCAGCTGCAGGAGGGGGAGGAAAGTACCTGTGAGTTTCATTGAGAGAGAGAGAGAGTGTGTGTGTGTGTGTTTATGGTAGAGGAAGAGCACGGGGCCTACCAGCCAGCCGGTGGGGTATGGAGTTGGAGTGCTTGGTGAGGTAGGCCTGGTTGAAGCTCTTAGCGTTGCTGTCTCCAAACAGCCTGGTGATCTCCTGCTTCAGCACCGTCCGCACGGCCTCCTGCAGATCCTTACTCTCCGAAACTGGACAGGAGGGAGGGAGAGGCGAGGAAGAGATGGAGGCCGAAGAGGCAGGAACAAGAACAGGAGAAAAATGAGGAGTGAATAAAGGGAGCCGGTGTAAAAAAAGATCAAGGTAATAAAACACGAAACTAGGGCAACATCTGCTTTAGGAGAACATCTTACATCCAGGAAACGCTTTACATGCAAAAGCTTCATGAATACATTCCACGTTCTTATCACCTGCATGCAAGCGCATGTCCACTTACCCCCTTTAAAGAAGCGTACGAGACACTGGTGTAGCCATGGGTGGTCTGGGTCAATGGCCAGTGCTCTCTTCACCGACTGGAGCATCAACAGGTACTTCTCTGAAGAAAGAAGACAGGCATATGAGCCACCGATTTGAGCCAACAAATTTCTTTTGTTGAATGAAAACAACTGTGAGTGGATGCAGGGCTCCAGCTGATTTAAAAAAAAAAAAAAGCAGCACATCAGAAATGAGAGAAAGAGAGACCTCTGTTCCTCTGATATCTGTTTGTGTAGCTGGGAGCGACCAGAGGCTCCAGAGACCTCATGCTGTTCACCTACCTTTCCTGAAGTAGATCTCAAAGGCCAGTAGGTGTGTGTCTATTTTGTCTTTGACCAGGTGTTTGAGAGGCATCAAGAACTTGACGGCTTCTTCCAGTGGATTTTCTACCTGTAGACATTACAGAAGCAAATATATAAAAAAAAAATTAATAAAAAAGGTGGACATCACAGAAATCCCTCTCCTGCCCTCATTCTACTGCCCTCGCACTAACCTTGGCCAGTTTATCAGGGATGAGCTCCTCCTTGGGCCCTCCGATCTCCTCATCGTCGTCCTCCTTTTTCTTCTTCTGGTTCTTCAGCTGCTTCTCTTTCTCCGCGTTCTTCTTCTCCTCCTCGAGCTGGGCCTTCTTCTGAGCTCGCCGCTGCTTGTTCCTCAGCTTCTTCAGCTCTTTGTCGGAGAGGTTGGCTGGTGGAGAGACGAGCGGTTGAAATGATGGATGAGTGTGGTGATTCTCGGTTTTTATTTGTCCAACTCAACGGCAGCGGTGAAAAGCATTTGTAGACTCTACATAAAAATGCCCTCACTCTACACCCAGACACACTGCCTCACTCCCTGCTCCTCACCGGTGTCAGCCTGCAGCTCCTTGCTGTCATCAGTCAGCGGATTGTCGTGGAGGCTCAGGTAGATCTGGATGGCGGTGCGGGCAGCCTTGTAATAGAAGGGATGCATCCGGAGTACGTCCTCCAGCTTCAGCAGGTCCACGTAGGAGCGTAGCGTCATCTTCCGCATGCAGTAGGTATGGAAGTCAAACTGATCATCTGTGATCTCCACAAAATGCTGACAGGAGAGAGGGTGGGGAGTGTAGGAGAGTGGACATGAGATACAAAGGATTTGGAGGGAGGATCTGTATTCAAAAATATCACACCTTAAAGTGAGAACCCAGAATGAGTCATCCCATCCACAGTTCCCGCTGTAAATTTCCATGACTTCTCCATGACTAAACTGTTTTATTTCTATGACCTACATAAAGCTACATCATGTTTTTTCCCCTAACCAAATTTTCAAACACTTCAGATTCATGAATCTCACTGGCTGTTACTGTCTTTTACCCTGTAAGGGAAGTGCACCTAACTTAACACAATGGAAAATAACTATTACATGTGGTGAACAACTAGTGACTTTTTTTATTGAAGCTGTCAAAAATCTATTCCATGACTTTTTCAAACTCACCCTTTCGATCTCATGGCACTTCTTGAGGGCTTCCCCAAACTTGTTCATGGCCTTGTACGCTAGGGCACACTCAGTCTGGAACCACATACACTGCATCTCATTCAGGTTTTCCACGGCTGAAGCGCCCTCCTGAGGGAAGAACATAAACCCACACACACACACGGAGACACATCCACACATCAGTACAGCAAACAAAGAAAGAGGGGTGACACACTGACGCTAATTAAGTCCACTACTGTAAGAGTACACTAGGGGGAGATACACACATTTCTAAAAAAACAGCACCAATCTTATTTAGCATTATAGGCCATTTAGTACAGTATCTATCCAGTTTACATATCCTCTAATCATTCTGTATGCCATAGGGCAATTTATAGCATTTATTTAGTACTTGTTTTTCATTGACTTTAAAATACAAATTTTATGCTATGAAGCATAGCATGCAATTAATTAACCGTAAATAAAAAGATATGGATGAGATAGTTTGCAAAGCAGCAAGTTCTTGAGGGCTTATGTCTTTCTGTTTTCCCTGTGGATGTCAGCTGATTGACAGGAAGTGGAGTGTAACATAATGAGAGCGCTGATATGAAAACACTCAACTCAGGCACAGCGACATAATAAAACAAAAATAATAACTGGGCTGTGTGTTTACTGTAGTGGATTATGTTGCTTAAGTGTTATTCAAGTCTGTGCAAGTTGTTTTTCATAAGAGACTGAGTGGCAGTAAAAGGCTTCTTCTGAAGCTAGGGAAACAGACACCGCCATGAAAAATGTAGACAGGCGCTCAAAAAAAAAACAAACAAACAAAAAAAAAACACCAATAGTATCTTCTACAATGGCACGCTTGCTATCGTATGAAATTATTATTTTTTCTGTTTTCTGACAGCTTACTCATCTTGGTCTCCAGGCTGTGCTCTTACATGCGTAGACATAAACACCAACACCCACGCTGTAAACAGTGCTACTTGGTTTACATTCACTGCTGCAAACATACACTCGGGGTACATACAGCCATATTTTAATCTGTATGATTCTGTTTGTTTTAAGTCTTCCTCAGCGTATTCATTACAGGCCTCAATGTGCACTTGTATTCCCAGGATAAACAATATTCTCACCCGTGTGAACTTGGAGCACATCTCCTCGGCCTCTTTGATCATGCCAGCCTTCAGCATGTACTTGGCACACTTGGAGTTGATGAATCTGTCGGCGGTGTCCAGAGCCTGGGCCTCGTCCATCCACTGAGCTGCCTCTCTGATGTTCCCAGCATGCTGCAGGGGGGCGGAAAGGCCAGTACCACAGTCACTACACCACACAGCTGTCGGAAACCGTAAAGGTACATACAAATATACGGAGTGTGTGCTACCTTGTAAATCTTAGCTTTGATGAGGAAGAGTTCGATAAGTGTGGGTGTGCTCTCGATGGCGGTGTTGATGTATTCCAGGGCCAGTGTCTGCTGGCCGATCATGTCGTAGTGCTGTGCCAGGAAGTACTGCACCCACAACAACGTGGTCGGCGGCTCCTCCTTCCCGTCATCTGCAACAGCCAATGGGATTCTTTATGTCACATTTTAAGAGTTATGAGCAAAACTCTGAAACATCTCATCTAAGTTAACACATATTGAGACAATCTGGGCCATGATGCAACTGTACTGTAGTTACATACGCTACACAATCATTCTGTATTGTCAGCCTGTTTATCTAACACATCAAAGTTATCAAAAACCAAATATACCAATAAAACTTCAATTAAAAGTCGAGTCCCAATTAAATGACGGTTCCTAATACAAGCCGGACAGCAAGCAGGAGGGTTAATGCTCCTCCTGAATGTGGGTCTAATGTGTGTAACAAAGTGAAATAGATATAGAGGAGAAAAAGAGAAAGCTAGATTTGAGAGGCTTTGGGAGATTTTTTTTCCTGTATCTCTCACACAAAAAATATGATCTGTGGTTTAACATCCGCATTTTTCCCGGTACCTTTCGATCATTTTTTCTTTTTTGCTGAGCAGAATTTTGAGCAAAAGGAAATAAAGGCATCTCCCTAATACAGGCCAAATACTTTAGCTGACTGATGCAAATAAAAGCCTGGACTAATAATTGACGTTTTACAGTTAAACATCTATATGCAGCGTTCATATCTTGATTGTTCTTCAATACCCTGATCTTCTACTCACCATTCTGGTTGAACATTCTACAGCTGTTTAATGAGGTTTCATAGCCGACCACTAACTCCTCTATTATTGCTACCTGTAGAGAGAAAGGGGAGAGTGTAGGTTACCTCAGCTGCCGTGTGAAGTATGAACTTGTGAATTAAGGTCCACAGTGTTTCATTAAATTCTTAATTATTTTTTAGCTTTGTTCAAATTATTGTCTGTTGTATATGTGCCTGAATCCCTCCCTCAGTTTGACCTTGATATTATGAGCACAGGATTATCAGGGAGGCAAAAGGTGGCACTGTGATATAGACGGTCAGACTGAGAGCACTGCTGGTAGCAGCCTTGTCACCTTTTCTTTGTCATGGTACAGTGATTTGAGGGTGGTGAAGACGGGTGGACAGCCTTTACTGAAGTTCATCCTCAGGTACCTGTCCAGACACTCCCGGAACTTCTCACCTGAAGAGAAACGAGAGGAGATGGGGAGGATCATATACCTCGATCATATATCATTTATACAGTTACCTGCAGTTCATCAGCCATGAGGATTATGGTGATGAAATTAGCAGGCTAATACAGATGCTGCGTCTTCAAAATGCATGGAAAACATATGCACAGAGTGTGGAGTCATTATAAAAAGGTCACATTCCCTTCAACACAAACAACAAGCAATTCCTTTGATTCTAGATATTCATACCCAGCAGAAACCCCATGCATTGTTTTTCTTATAGGCAAAATAATGTTCATGCTTCTGCCCTATACACGAATGATTCACTTCTACCTTATGTTTACAAAACAAAGCAAGAAATATGGATCTGTGCATCGGTGTGATCATTTTCCATCACATGACAAGCACATGCAATGTTCTAGTGTGCTACTATCAAAAAGCAGATCAACTGGGAATACATGTACACATGGCTATATTGTGCTTGCAGTTGTACGCACTTTACACACATCTATGTTGAACACTACATTTTTTGTGCTTCTCTGCATCGCCTTCAAAAGTGTGCTCACTGTCTTTCCTGTCAAAAGCAATCTCTCAATCACATTTTTTTTTTGCCAAAAAAAGCTCATTACATGATGCATTGTTTCCATGACATGCTGCAGTAGCTGCCACTATCAGCAAACAACTTTCTCATTAAAAAAAAAAAAAAAAAAAGAAAAAGTTGATAATGTGATCCGTAAAAATATGTCCACTTCCACTGAGTTTCAAATAAATACATATGGTGGTGTGAGTCTGGAGGAAAAAAACAAAAAACAAAACAAAAAATCCTGAGAATACAGTCTAAAACCCAAACTACTGGGGTGGAAACCAAGGTGGTTTATTTTCTACTGATAACATGGATGAAAACTCAAGTTCAAGTTTCAGGGAGAGAGAAGGAGTCTGATTGGCCTCACCAGTCAGGAAGTTGAGGGGCAGCCGGCGAGGAACCAGTCCTTTGGGATACTTCTCCCAGGTTTCCTCGTAGATCTTCTGTCTCTCCTCTGTGCTGCCTGAAAAAGGACACCAACACTGAGTTAGCGACAGCTGTGGCTTGAATGTTAGTGGAGACACAGTGATGACAAACGGTGCTGTGGACTCAGTGCTGTACCAGGTTTCAGGGCGTTCTCCAGGCCGTGGTAGTAGGACCAGTTTTCTGGGTTCCTCTCCTGCAGACGCCGGTAGACTTCTGTGGCTTCCTCCAGACGCTCCAGCTTCAACAGCAGCTCTCCTACAGACACGACAGGGACGGCTCCGTGTGAATTGAAGCTAACAGAAACTTCAGACACATCTTTATTCAAATTACACCTTATCACCACTGTGTGATTTTCATCAGCATCTGTTGAAATTCAACTGACAAAGCACAGTTCACAGGCGATTATCTGTAAATTTGTAGTGGCGAAAAATTTGAAGTGAATAAAACCTGCTGAAAATGTTCTTGTAACCTGTTAGAGCTGTTCAACATTATTCAAGTAGTGTTCAAATTCAAATGGTTTCCAATCCACAGATTTTTCTGCCTCCTTGGTGAACATACGCTGTACAAGAAAAGTATTTTGTTTGCATTTGTTACTTTTAGGCTCTTCCCAAGTCAAGGAGGATGGACTATTGTTGAACTTGCAAAGCAGAAGTTTTTTTTTTTTTAAGACTTGAAAAGGTTTAATTACTATTGAGTGGTGGAAAAAAAAAAAATCAAAGCAGAAGTCTGCAAAAGTCTGAGTGATAGACAGGTGACGGAGCTGAGGTGTGTGCCTGTATGGAACCAGTGTACATGGTGGTATTAATCAAAACGACGTCCGGTGCCTCTGGTGCAGAAGGCAGCGACCCACCTCGTGTCTCCTCCACCGCCAGCTTGTCACAGATCTGTTTCTCGTAGGTGGACAGGTGCTCCAGGGCCTCCTTGTGCAGGCCTGCTTCCCTCAGCACCTGGTTCTGGTACAGCAGCAGCTCGCTGTACTCGTAGTCCACTTTGTCTGGAGACGTCTGGATAGCCATACAGCGGGAGGGGGGACACGAGCACAAGGGAGGAAGACTCATTAGTGTCATTAACAAGCAACAGTGATAAACTAATGGAGCTATTAGGCTGACTTCTAGCTACGCTGCACAGAATAAAAGCTGCACCACATTCTTGCTGTGTGTATGTGCATTTGTCTAATCACACCAGCTTGTTGTATTACATCGATGGCACAAAGACAGGAAGCAGGCTGGTCTTATCAGGACTGAGCCAGAGAGAGAGACAGAGAGAGTACAAGAAAGAGAGGGAGAGAGAGAGAGCGAGAGTGGGGGGGCACTGTTGCAGTCATAGACCAACATACAGACACTGAGCTTGTATTTATAACCCTGTTGAGAGCGAGGGCTCAGTGGCTACACGGTACACACACTGTAACTCAACGAACAACAAGTCAGACACCTACACCACATCAGAAAGCTAGGAAGGAAATCTGAGTGATTTCCATCCTGCCAGCCATCTAACAGTGCATCGGATTGCACGGCATCTGCTATGTACAAAGCACTTTATATTCACTCCCATCTGTCACGGCAGTTTCTCAGTTCTGATAAGACTGCATCTTACCCTGCTCCTATGAAGGTACCAGGGCTTATGGACACAAACAGAAATGCTAATAGAAATGCTAATCCTAATTCTAATAAACCGTATCGGGCAGGCGTCATGAACTACATTTGCGCGAGGGCCAGAATTTTTCTAAAATAAAATAAAACAAAAACGTTAAATGGGAGCACTGAGTTTATCCACATGCTTGCGTGAAAATACGGCACACGCAACATTCTATTCACGAAAGATGGGAATTTGTTTCAGCTTCACCTGTTGTGAGCCACTTCTGTTCAGTGCAGAAGAAAGCACAGCGTTGTGAGTGAGCTCAGCCTGACTCCTGCACTGGGTCGTGTGGCTACTAGCAGGTAACTAATAATGAGCTGACAGGTGGATTTACAGTCTTTAGAATCTGCAGATCGAATGTTCATATTTGAGGTCAGTAAATTGTTACTAATAAACTTATTTCCATCACAACTGTTTTTGGTGTTGCTTCAATATAGGAGGGAAAAAAGCCAGATATCCTAAATAGCAGAATTTCTTTTTTTCCTCCTCAGTTACTGAATTCCTCAATACTCTGTGGGCCAGATGGGAGGCTTTGGTGGGCCGGAGGTGGCCTGCGGGACACCAGCTGATGATCACTGATATAGAATCAGTATTTACGCACAAAGTTGATATCAAAACCTTGAAAACAATATCAATACTAGTGTCTTTAGTGTCTTTGTCAACAATGAACTTTCTTAAAAGGTCGACTTTATGTCAGAACTGCTGCATTGAACTGCATTAGATCGTACAGGTGAACCTAATTAAGGGGCCACTGAGTGTTTATGTGACTTTGAAATACACTTTGATGCATGTAATGGTCTTCCATTACATGTTTGAATCCATTACAACTTCAATTAAGGCTACAAGCACCGGCACAAATTGTTTGGAGTCTTATTTATTTTATTATGTATTTAGTTCTTATTCTAAAGCTGCCTTAGCCTGTATATTTTAATACTGAACCATTTAACGTTGCAGTCATGCTTAAAGGGCTGAATAAAAATGAGAACACATAGTGCTTCTCAGCGTTTCCTCTGTAATTTCTGTGCAGCTGTGCACAATGATTTTGTAATATATTTATTTCCTCCACAGTACTGGAATACTTTTTTTGTTTTAGATAATAGAAAGATGCAATTACAATGTTTATGTTAATTTCACATTTTCTCTTGCAGTGGTGGCACACCACTACTAAATTAATACAGAGGAAACATTGTGGAAACACTGTGTACTAAGACTCTATTTGTTGTTACAGTTCCTCTATTTTGAAATGAGTGTGTAGCTGGACTGCTTTGTTTTCTACTTCAGGGCTACAGGACGATATTGCACTTGTAACTCAGTGCTCTTATTTCACTGAAGCCTATGTTACTTATGTTAATACTTGAAACACAAAGATTCTGTTCACTTGTTCATATAAAATTTTTAAATAAAGGCTGTGCTGAATGAGATTTGTTTTGCCGTGGTACTGACTCAGGTAATTAGAATCATTGACATTTCACTAGCACTGGCATGAACTACCAAAAGTTTGATGGCGTGACGTCCCTGCTAAGCTGTTTTGTCTGACCTGTTGTGTTTTCCTGAACTCCTCGATGATCTTGGCGGCCATTTCGTAGTCTTCCAGGAGGTGGTACGCAATGGCGTAGCCGATCCAGGAGGCCCGCTGGGCTGGACGCAGCTGCAGCAGCTGATACCGCGTCTCCTTCAGGTAAAAAACAGTGAGGGCAGATTAGTTTAGTTGTAAGTTTAGCATCAGAGCTGTGATTAAGCTAAGCAAGTACCCTGTATTCCAGTTGTGCCATGTGGAGCGAAGGAGGTTAAACTGTAACGTATGGCAAGATGGAGGGAGGAATAAAGGGATGGCTGGCTGAAGAAGTGAGTGATTCTGCTGACTCATGGTGCCAGTGTTAAAACTGTCTCTACAGGGCGGCAGAGAGAGAGAGAGAGAGAGAGACAGAAAAAAAAAAAAAACACTGTGCATACATCTTATCTCTGACATTTAGTCTACCTACTTTTTTTGTTCTCACTCAACCACACGTCTAATCCTCCTAGCCAGACTTTTATCTTGCCATTTCATACTTCTCACTAAATCAGCATCTAAATCCAAGGCTGTGTCTCAGGAGAACTGTTCTACATTGTGGAGGCTAACTGTAATCTGATATCTGCTTGCAGATACGCTCTGTCCTTCCAAATCAGTGCCATACTGCACCCTGAGCTGGGGAGTGGAGAGGGACAGATGGGCGTGCAGGGATTCTGGAAGGTTCTTCCCCCACAAATCATTTCGGTTTGTCTTGTGCTCACGTAAAAAAAGTCCCCATTCTTCCACAGTGGTTTTCCCCCACATCATGGTGAACGGCTGTATTTCCACTGTTACTGTCAAGAGGCGAGTTGCTTCACACACGTTCAGTCATCAACTCATCGTTCATTTCCCATTCACTGCGACCTCATCCCTCTATCTGCTCTTTTCTTCCATCTCCACCCCCCTTTCTGATTTCCCCAGTAATTATCAACTGCATCAGCTGAACAGAGATGCCACTTCTTTCTTCACATCCCCCCTTTCTATACAAGCACAGGTCCTCTAAATAGTGCAGGCCTGCTCATTTTTAGGTCATTTTCATTGCCTATTGACTGCAGAGACTGCAAAATATGCAAAAAACAAAACAAAACAAAAAAACAGCATGGCTGAAATCATGACAGGTGAACAAAATCACAAAAGAAGCTCAGAGATGATCTGGGTATGATGGGTATGTCCGAGGATCCAGGTTTGAGCCCCTGTGTCAAAGCATCTACCCTTAAGATGTGTCCAAAATGAGTCTCTGAATCCCTACTAGCGTTGCTCCCTAGCCAATTTAGCACTATGAGGTAATTCAAAAGTTCATTTTGCTGTGGGGGATTAAGTATCTTATAATTATTATTTAATCAAATAAAGCCCATCCATCCTCACTCCCTCTGTCCTCCGTCCATCCTCACCCTGTATCCCTCCAGGTCTCTCATCTGGATCTGCAGCAGGGAGAGGTCCCGCAGGATCTGCAGGTTGTCCTTGTCCCACTTCAGAGCATTGCGGTAACACTTGATGGCCTCATCATACTTCTTATCTGAGCGCTGCAGCAGGCCGTAAACGTGCCAGCCTGGGACAGTCAGGGAGTTAAGGAACATACATGCACGCGTTCTTCATACCATCTGATGAGGTGCACAGAGATAATGCAGGGAATGGGCTGGCTGCCTTTGCTGTGTGATGAAAATGATCTGACTCCAACAATTTGTTTTAATGATGGAATAAGATTCTGCCACAATGCCACATACTGTTCAATCAGTACAATAAATTCATCATTTTGTTGCCATCTCTGGTAATTCTGTCTTTCCTTCAGCTGTCCTATCACCTCGATGTAGGAAAAACACTAACACAACTGTCCGGTGTATAGCAGCATGCATTTCAAAACATACTCAAAACAATGGAAAGAGTAGCAAAACAGAAAAGATAGTTGTGTGTTGTCTGCACAGAGTGGTGCTGCCTTTATGTGTGGCTCAGATTGATGGAGATAGCACTTATCAGCTGGAGGTGTCTTCACAGATTTTACTCATGCCAGTGTGTTTATGAAAGAGTGAGTGACAAAGAGTGTAAACAAGAAAAAAAAAGAGGAAATAAAAAGAAATAGAGAGAGGGCTTTCCTGCACAGTGTCAAAGGGGTAAGAGTTTGTGATGTTCCACAGGGCCTCTGGATCCCAAACACACCGCCTGGAAGTTATTAAGTAGGAAAGCAAATAAGACTGCATGTCTTCTCATACACACACAGATGAGGTGTCTCTCCTCAGTTACTCTGAAATACTTGGGTCCAGCTCCATCCGGACACAAGAATGTAAGGATACAGACGTGGCTCTTGAGATCATTGCGCAGACCTCTTCTGACCAGGTCGTAGGCCTCCTCCTTCTTGCCCAGACAATTGAGGGTCAAGCCCTTCATGGCAAGGGTCTCTGCAGAGAGAGGGGTGACAGAGACAGGGGAATACATTGTTTTTGGTAGAATACCTTTTCCCACCCATAATTCCTTCCTTCCATAAATATAACTGCCCAACCAAGCCCCCGCTTCAGATAAGGAGGGATCCTTACCTCCATGCTCCGCAAACTTGGGGTTGGACAGGATCTGTTTGCAGAACTTGAGTCCATTTCTGTACTGTTTGTGTTCGTAACATCGCTGTCAAAAACAGAGCGAGACAAAATGAAAAAGGTTGAGAGCAACAACAAGCCTGTGCAGTCTGATTCCAGACACAGTGGTCTCTGAGCCAAGACAGCCTCTGAGAAAGGACAAGAAGGGCTGGCTTCACATGGTGAAACCTCAAAGCGACTTTAGCTTTGTGAAACTTAGCTGAGTTGGAGTTCCACAGGTGAACCATCCGATGAAAGTCATGAGCTAGGTTGGTATGATCATCTAGAATGCTGATGAATGTGGTGGCATTTCAACAGTTTAAGGCCGATTACACAGTGAAATTTCCATGCAATTAGCTGCATGTTGTAAATTAAACTTTCACAGTTGTTATGTCACCAAACCCATGTGGTACATTCCAAACGATGCTGCAATCCCAGTTCATGATTTTCATTGGATGGAATTCTTCGCTGCCAGCCAGGAACTGGCTTTATGAGAGTTGAATTTTGTAAATCCAGCCAAAGATACACAATCAGATATAGTACGTGTAAATAATTATTATCATTTGAGTACTTGGCCTGGATCAGAACGATCCAGTGTCAGCCAATTTTTGGTCAACTGCTGTCTTTGGCATACTAAAATGACGTCCTGTTACAGACTGCCCTTTCTTGCAAATGCTGCCGTCTAAGGCAAAATGCACCCATTAGGCATTCAAAGAAAACAAAACAAACCTTAGGTATCTGCAATTAATATTCCATCAATGTCTTAATTAAATTATGGCACATGCAACACATCCAATATTTTGTATTTTTTTAATTGCCCCTGCTTAACAGTGTAAAAACACTTAATCTCACAGCTTGCATGTATCCTGCTGTGATAAAACAAGCGATCCAACCGACTCAAAGCCAGAGTTTCCACTCATCAAACTGATGTTAGTTTCATGAGGAAAACAACTGGGTTAAGAATGGAAAAGTCTGATATCTTTCTCTTTGTGTCAACATGTTGCAAATCTTGGATTATGGCAATATTCATGAAATGTATTTGTTATATTCAAAATGTTAACGTTCTTTGGCTAGCTGACTGATCCATGAAAACATTAACAACATGGGGTATCATGCCCTGGAAGCAGATTCCACCCATAGTTTGACTTGTATATGATGGCAGTGTACATGTGTTGTGGTTACACTCTAGGCCTTGAGATTTAGGCACAACAACTCATGATTATTTTTTATTATTGTGACATTTACTAGAGGGGAAAGAACAACAACAAAATCACAATATTCTGACCAAAAATTTGGTCAAGAGTGGGTCTGTAATCATCAGCCAACATATTATGCATTGATATTTTTCTGCCACAGTTACTCAAATAATAATCACCATCCATCATGTTAATCAAATTTCTGCCCAAAGCAAATGAGCTCAGGCTCCAGTTTAAACAGACTTCATCAAGACACCCAAATCTACCCAAATTAACAGCTCTTTGCCCTACAGTTATATTTAGGTACACTGTTGCACAATCACCACTCTTCATTCTTTTTAAGCTGATCACTGACTGCCGGGGGGAGACACTCTGTTGGTGTGTATGTGTGTGTGTGTGTGTGTGTGTGTGTGTGTGTGTGTGTGTGAGAGAGAGAGAGAGAGAGAGAACGAGAGAGAGGGGCAGAGATAGTGGAGAGGGTTAGCTGGCAGATGGCATCTCGTTGGCCTGCCGTGGAACTCACTAATAGCAATAAAAGATGACGTCAGCTTCACATACAGATAGATGCCAAGGTCAGTTATGAAATTACAAGAAAATGCTGTCGACCTAAGCAGGGGATTAAGCCATTAGATGACTTGAGGCTAAAGGACAGAAGACGCAGCCCTATCTCCTTTTAATCAGTGTCAGTTGGACTAGGAGGGCTTGATGTCTCATCCATTGCATGGCTGTAACTATTGTAGGCTATACCATAACGGAAAAAAAAAGATGAGATACAATCATACGTACCAGTGCAAGCCAGTTTCATAAGTGTTAAAAGACCACATGTGCAAGGGTGCAGGGGGCTACTAGGAAGTGATTTCGACACACTGAGATGTAAACAGGAGTATCAACAGCCAGTATCACTATCAACAGCACAACCTTGTCACCCCACGATTAACTGACTCCAATTTCTCTCTGTGCACAAAGACAAAACTGTTGGAGGAGCTATGACGAGCTGCAGAACAGCAGACCGACTGAACAGAGCTCGCCGTCAAACTGCTGCAGAAAAACTTGTTATCCACTTAAGCTTTGGAAATGTTTAGCCGTACTCGGTGCTCTGTCTCTCTGCTTCATTCCAGATGCTACATTAAGACTGCCAAGAGGAGACTCTCACTTGGCATTGCCTGGGCTTTTAATAATACCTCTCTCTGTCGATTTTTTATTTTTAAGAAATAACCAGGCCCCTGCCTTATGCTCAAACATGCAAAACCTTAGAACATAAAATGAAAGACCACGCTCGTACGTTCAACTAGATTTGAAGGTGTGCTTGAATGCTTTTATTTTAGGAAGCATTTTGCTCCATTGGACGGTAAGGTGACAGGCGGGAAACAGAAAGGATGACATGTAGCATAAAACAGACACAACTTCTTGTTGTCTTAAGAGGCTTAATTTACCGAGTCACTGAACAGCTCACTAAAAACACACATTTGTCTTCATTAATACTGATAAACACAATGCTCAGAAAGTGTTAGGCCTCCTCTTCTCCATGCTAGACTTAAGTGCTAGTCAGGGGTTGAAATTAACAAATGCCAGACAAGCACCAGTTGCTGGTAAAATTAATCTTTGGTGGATAAAGCAATAAGACACCGGGCATTTTTTGAGACAACTTTTGAAACTCTGTTACAGTCTCTGGAATTTGCCTTTTTTTATGCTTTAAAGGTGCACTACACAGCATTGCTGGGGGATGGCTGAAGTGAGCACCACCTGACAAAATTAGTTCATAATATACAAGTGATGCAGTTCTATGAGAACCTTGTAGACTCCACCATCTTTTTTTTGTCAGTTGAATCTAAACAGTCCTCACCTCAACTGTCTTTTGGCAATTTTGCATAGCATGCCTTAAAACTACACTTCAAAGTAATTTGAACTCTAATTTCTTATAAGTGCAGCAAATTTAATTCAATGGATAAGTGAGAGTGCACGTTTTAAATGAGCAGGAAGTGGCTGACTCTATACACCAAATGGCCTGAAAATAGCCGTGGTGACAGGTATCTATGAAGCGTGTATATTACTTATTTTGGCCAATAAAAAGTATTGTTGACATGTCCAGTACATTAACTTGCTAGTCCCTGACAGGTGAGCCAATAAGTAAGAATGGACTGCATTTAATAAGTAAATTTCAGACACTGGTGGTAATAGGCAGCGGCACCCTCATATGGCTCAACTGACGTTTCCATCAGTTTTACCACCTTCACAATAAAGTTTGACACCAGGGAAAAGGGACAAGACAATGCCTTGTCAGCAAACCCCAAGTGTCAATTCAAAATTCACACATGCATGATGCAAGTGCAGACGCTCTCACACACACACATACACACTTAATGTAAACTTAGTAACATTATCATCACCACTAGCTGTGCTTATCCAGCATGTTCTTCACCTCACCCAAAATAACTTGGCCCCCAAGTGTTTGAGTCTGTCAGAACTGCAGCTCTCAGCTGCAGGGCGTACTGAGAGGAAATGTTTGAGCAAACGCTACACTACATTTGGGAAACAACCTTTCCAGGTTTGCTCCAAGTCACAGACGGTCAACAAAATCTGACCTATTCTCTTTGTTAGGACCTCTACATTTGGAAATGCTAAAGCAGAATCACTGAGGCAGACCAAGGTCAAACAGTAGGCAGACAATTCTCTTTTGTTCTCTCCTTCACTGAGCACCAAGTGTGGTGTGTGGCCTCGGGGAAGTCAGTATGTTTCAGGTCAGAGAAGTTTTTTTAAATGTTCCTGTAATGCTCTTAATGCCCTGGCACTCAGGTTATTATTTTATGCAACAAATGCCACTCATAATGCATTTACATAGGGCTAAACAAACCTTTACAGTATGTTTCATAGTGTTAGACTCATGTTGACGATTCATGTCAACATCCAAAAAAGATTCTGCTTTGCCAATATGCTAGTTCTAGTGTCAGGCTAGCGTTAAGGGAAACAGGCCTCCACTCCCTCGCCCTGAAAGAAGAGAATGGAACTTTATCCAACTCCACTACCAATCGGAAGCTGGAGGCCTGCCCAAATAATAATAATGCACATAGGCATCCAGGCTGGGGAAGCAAAAATAAAGAGGGGTGTGGTGCGCTCCTTTTTCAAATCTCACATATCACCTCACTGTTGCAGAAAGGTTATGGTAAATGGTGATGTAAGTTTGGCTTTAACTTTTCTTATTTGTACTGCATCCAACAATTTCCAAAACACCCATACTTTTTTTTAAACGCCCAAGTTTAGGCTGACATTGAGGTGCAGTGGTCGTGTTGATAGTGTTTGATAGCCTGATCAGTTATTCATCATCAAATAATTTTACTGTATTTTTTCACCCATATTGTAGTAGATATTCTATATTAATTCACATAAATTACATGTTTTACACTGCTGAATTCTATGAGGATTATGTGTGGAATCCAGAAATTAAAATATGCAATTCTACATAATAACCTATGCAGCTCACCACCCATTCTGTAACAACCAGTCCTCCCAGTATGAGATGCTAGAGGACCTCAACATTTTCAGGACAGGGTACAGTGCACAAATGTTTTTTTTTTCCCCAAACAAAGCTAGAACAACTGAATGCCAGCTCTTAGCCAATGTGCTGATAAACATCAACTAACTCCTCCGAAGCACTGCTGTTTCAAAACAATTCTCTACAACCAGTGTGTGACATTACACCCTGATGAATGCCTTGTGTACACAGTTCCTAGAAAGCATTTATGTGCCCAGGCACAGAGGTTCAGCAAAACAACCAAAAGCCAATAATCTTCCAGCATACCAGAGGAGGAAAGAGTTACGCTTGTATTCAGCTACACTGTTTTGTGATTTCTAAGGGTAGTAGGAAGAATTTTTTTTTATTTACTTTTTTAATTTATTTTTATTTTTGGCAAATATGTTGGGTATCTGTAAAGAGCCTTGAGAAAACATTTGTTATGATTTGATGCTATACAAATAAAACTCAATAGAACTGAACTGAATTTTTCCTGAATCAATTTAAAGTAAAGATACTGGTATCATATGAAACTAGATGACCTAAGGATGGGAATCAGGAAATCATGTCATGCTAGGTTGTCAGCAAGGGGACTAAATATCGCTCCAAAGTTAGGCTAAATTTTGGCAAGAGAAAAACTGGCATGGCCATTTCCAAATGGGTCCCTTGACCTCTGACCTCAAGATATCTGAATGAATAGGGGTCCTATGGGTACCTATGGTTTTCCCCTTGACAGAAATGTCCACCTTATGCTAATCCCATGCACCATGCAGGTTTTTGTGTACTATACAAATGTGTGCCTATTCTAAAATGGTGTATTTCTGTGAATAAGGACCTAAACAGTCTTGCACTTGCATACACTGGGTTTGACTGGAAAGCTAAAACTCATGGATTCAGTGAATCCAATTTTATTCATGTGTGATGATGTTACCTCCCATAGTACCCATTTTATTCTAGTCAAACCATTTTTCAAACTTGTTGTTAGTGTATAAACCCATTGTGACCTTTAGGATAACCACAGCCTCATGAAACTTTACATCCACAAACTAAATCATAATTCAAAAACAAAAATTGCAATAAATCATATGATCAGATCACAACACTTGTAGAATCGCAATACATATTGAATCAGCACCCAAATATCAGGAGAGTATCATACTGGGGGATAAACATACTGTCCCAGCCCCAGTGATTTCACAGGTACACAACACATGTTCAGTGAAAAACACAGCTATTCCTGGCCTGAGCTTCAGCTAACTTCTCACCATCAAACCCACTTGTGCGTCCTGTCTAAAACTGTGTCCAAACAGCAAATATATCTCCAAACATGGAAGGCCGGGAGAGATGGGTGGGTAGCTTAGCTCCTAGAGCCCAGCCACAGCAGGCCTGGGCTGCTAACACTGACGGCTCCCACTACAGATTTGCTGACACAGTCACAGCAGCCACACCATACTTGCCTCTTGTTTCTACACATGGCCTGCCGACAAGTAACTGTGCACTGTGCCCACACGTCCAGTCCATCACACTGACAGCTCAGCCAACTTTGACAACTTGCTACCGTTTGCTCTCCAACACATCTTAACGTTGACTGATTAGCTCGGGTTAACGGCTAAGTGGCTCTTCGGTAAAGCTAGCACGCCAGGGTGGGCCACATCTGACACAAAACACACCACACTTGCAGCTACCGTCCAGTAATGGTATCTACTTTGCGTTGCGCTGAATAAAACACCACAAACATTAAATTACTGGGACCTCAAAGGAATACGGCCGCTAGCCTTGCTAGGATCAGATACCACTGAATTACCTTGCCGTTAGCTAGCTGGCTAGCTAGCCGTCGTGCAGCCTAGTTACTGAGATTGTTGTGATTGACAAGTGCTGAGGCCTTGCGCTGCCAGCTAGCCTCGCTGTGGCCGGGGGAAACCGAGAGGAGCCCCGCCGCAGTAACAAACCCTCTGTGCTGCCACAGACCAGGGATAAACACAACTAATTCAAGAACAACCTCTCGGCTCTGAGTTACAGTGACAGTGGATATCGTGGACCTCTAGGTTAGCTAACCCATTCAATGATGCCATTTTGCTAACAAATGCCAGCTACCGCTGCTAGCCGGGAAGCTAAGCTGAGGCAGGCTGCCGCGGGTGGATGTTTTAAAGTCGCCACGGTTGGATCTGTTAGCAGGAGCTGAGCAACATCAGCCGTCGGCTCACCAAAATCCTCTTGAACAGCGCGTTCTCCTTCGGCGGCAGAGTAATGGTCGGCATTGTTGCGGTTGACATCAGCTTTTCCCCCCTCGACCTCAGCACATGTAGCTAAAGTTAGCCGGATAGTCAAAGCGAGTTGAATAATGTGGACAGCTCGGCCCTGGCTCGCCTCAGCCACTCCGCTCGATTGCTCCGTTTTCCCTCCTCACTTCCTCCTCACGTGGTGATGGAGGCTCCCCGCGGGTGAAAATGGCCGCGGCTCACTGCTGGGACGAACTCACACCGAGACCGGCGCGGTCCAACCCGGCTTTCTGGCTTTATTTTATCGTTAGTTAGACCGAAACTTAGACTGCACTGTTAACACCGTGGTGTCAGTGCTGCTTTTTTGTTTGTTTGTTTTGTTTTGGTGGTGGTGGTAGGGGGGTCAAAATAAAAAGTGTTCACAGTTGGTGTTGAACTGTGCGTATGAGTATGGTGCGTTCAAGGCCCCCAACATTTTGATTTTCATCGTGATATTCAGTTCTACATTTACATTTATTTTTTTAAAGAGATGTATCATTTACAAACAATAATGCATAGAAACCATGATGACATTTAACACCTCTTAACATATATGGCACATTAGACATTAATGATAACGTATATACATATATGGATACCCCAGCTAGGGTGTAAGGGTTTGATAAACCCATGGTTTAGTTTGTATTGTGGTATTTCGGTCAGTGTTAGGGAAAAGAAAGGAAAAAAAAAAAACACTACCATTTCCAGTGTTCTCTGTATTATTGTTGTATTTGCAAAAATATTGTTGTTTCATTCATAGATTTGGGAAAACAATATGAAATACGAGCTGTCTGTAAAACAAAAATAAAAATACTTTTTGTATATTTATTCATCCCTCAGCTAAGTGTGTGGTTAGATGGCTCTCATCCAGTGGATGTGTTAGTAACACTGCACTTTGTAGGGTGTGTTGTGTATTGGCTCGGTTTTGCACTGCATTGAACGGCTCATTTTTTCACGGTTTGGTTTTACACCCGTAGTCCCAGTGCATCTGCTCGGGCAAACAGGATGCCCACAGCAAACTGATGTTTGTTTATACAGATCAGCAAGAGACAGGAGGAATAGGCTTGTACCACAGGCTCGCAAAGACTTCTACCAAGCACAAAGCAACTGCATGGGAATAGAAATGGCAACTACAAAGTTGTTGCAACATGTTTCACAACATATTCACTATATAAAGTAAGAAAAAATGCTGAAAAGGAGTTTCAAAGTTGGAGTACCAACTTAAATGACTGTGCTGTTGCACTTTTCTGTGTCAGAGGTCGTCAAGTACAATGAATTACTGCATAAAGACCTACAAAGATGAGACAAATTAGTTAGTTGTTGTATGAAAAAGTGATGGCTGTTTGATGGTTGTGAAGCATCAGGCTATTCAACCTATTTTACCTCCCACTTGTTGACAGATTACATCAGCCTCTGACACTTTTTACAGTGTTCTTCTCCAGCGAGTAGCTCTCTTTTGTCCTAACTCCTCCTCTGGCTTCTGCTGCTGTGGTGTAGCTGCTGTCAGAGAGGACTGTTTTACTGTCACGTCCTGCTCGCTGCACTGGGACTTGATATTTTTTTCCCTAGGATGCCAAGGATTTCCCTAAGATACCCTAACCCTAACCTAAATAATGGATGTACATAAGTGTCTGTCCTCACAAAATGAAACCCTTACAAATCACTTGTACTTCTGTATTTGGAGAAGGAATAGATAACCCTAACCTTCATCTGAACACCTCACCCTAACACCTCACTGTAACACTAACTTCTAACCCCCACCCCCACCCTAAACCACTGACAGTACGGGTAGCTTATCTGACAGGACTTAGGGCCCCGATTTGTTGAGATGTGTAAAGGCTAATCCCATAAGGCTGGGCCAAGTCTGGCAGCTCCTGCTACCCAGTCCTGGGCATCGGTGGTTGCCACATGGTTTCACATTGACTTGGGACCGGGATTGAGGCGTGTTGTTTTTCAGGGTTGTAGCAGATATGTCACAGACGTGAGCGAGAGCCTTTTCTCTCGAAAACTCACCTTGGAAGCCACCCGTTCTACTGAAATCTGAGATGGGGCAGGTGAGAGATATCAAGTGTTTTGTTCCTAACACTTAACCTTAACTAACAGGCTAAAATGACCACTCAACATGACTTTGCTATCTTTGGGGGAAAAAAAAAAACATTGGCCACTGGGACAGCAGCAGTGGATACACTGTATGCATGTCTGTTACACGGTCAGTGAGCGGTGCTCATGGGGTGTTTTAGTGAATGGACAAAATTGATGAGTTTAGGATTGTAAGGGAGAGGCAGTCTGTCTCCACAATAAATCATCCGTTGAGTGTTTGATGGTTATTTATTTGTGCTTTAGACCACAACTGCCATGAAACAATTATAAAACAACATTTTATGTCTCATTCACTGGCTTTCTCATGCACAGCACTCCCTCTCTCTCTGGCTCACCAGTGCTCTCAGCTGGATCACATTGTCTATCTCTCTCTTAAAAAAAAAAAAAAGGAAGTCAGCTACAAAGCCTCTCTTCATTTTTAATGGTATCAAACAAAGAGAAATGTCCTCTCGTGCTAAACTGGTCCTAAATTCATACTAGAGTACCTCCTTGTTTTATAAATGAAGGTGCAGAAGCTGAAGCAGCCACGCTGTGTGTTTGACCAATCAGCAACCATCATCCTTACAAGCCCGTCCCCTAAAGTTCCTGGCCTCTTATCCCACTTGTGTGATAAAAATGTCCCTGCAACTAAATTCAGACCCTGTTTCCCCTGGTTGAAATCCAGACAGTTCCTCAAA
This sequence comes from Myripristis murdjan, assembly GCF_902150065.1. Lineage (NCBI taxonomy): Eukaryota > Metazoa > Chordata > Actinopteri > Holocentriformes > Holocentridae > Myripristis > Myripristis murdjan. The sequence continues at coordinate 33,848,461 of NC_043980.1, forward strand.
AGGTTCCTCGTCCCTGGGGAAAGTTCCTGCAGGTGAAAACTGTTTTAACCCTCAAGCAAAGACTTTTTGGGGGGTAAAAAATGTCCCTGGAACTTAATTTAGACCCTGTTCCCAGTTGTTGAAAAGGTTCCCAATCCCTGGGGACAGTTCTTGTGGTGGAAACAGGGCTGAAGTCTGACTGACTGACACAAAGTGTGAAAAAGGGGGAGGCAGGTGGGCTGTTACCAAGGGACCTAAGAGGTGTGTTTCAGAAATGGCCACTAGAGTGCGCCACATCAACAGAAAAAGTGAAACCACATCACTGCACACAGCATGACATGTTGTTCCCTGTCATTTGTAATCCTGCAAATAGTTTTGTTTGTCTTTTGAGGGAAAGTGGGCACTCCTCCTCCTAAGTGTGTGTGTGTGAATGCGTATACAGTATGTAGACATGTCACCCGCCCTGGTTATCGTAGGCAAGCAGGGGTAGCATCTTATCCACTGCACTGTCACAGATATTTTCCATTTAAATAACTCAATGAAACCAGGAGATAAAGTCATTCTGAGATAATTAGAAAACTGTGTGTGTGTGCGAGAGAGAGAGAGCAAGAGAGAGAGAGAGAGGAAATTTTATTCACAGTGTGAGACAGCTTGGGCCTTGCTCTGCCGTTATCTGGTGGCCCCCTACTCCTCCATCACCACAATGGCTGCTGCTACCACATTCATCAACTTGACATCGCGCACACACACTTTTCTCTCTCCTCTCTCTCTCGCACTCTCCACTCTTTTCCATCTCTTGCTCCCTCTTTCTTCTTCTCCTCCCCCCGTATCCACTCCACATTTCTCTTGCTATATTTCTTCACCTTATTACTTCCAGAGAAAGAGAGAGTGAGTGATTCCTCTAACTCATCTCCCACTCTTTGTGACACGTCATTTGTCGTTCTGATTAGAGCCCATAACGGCGCCTCTAGTGTGTGTGTGTGTGTGTCTGTGTGTGTGTGCAAGGCTGATGGTGTGTGTCTGTTAGCGCTTCACTACAGGAAGGGACTGGCTGTCATTAACATGGACTTCTGGCTGGATAACTGGCTGGGCTGCTGACTAACTGCTGATTGCCAAGCAGCAAGAGAGACACAGACACAGTTGAGTGTGTTTGTATGTGTTTACGGCCTGCGTCGAGCCCTGTATCTGTCACCTCCCTAACACACTCCTAAAATGATTTAAAACAGCCTTTCCCACCACGCGCAAACTGAAAGAACTGACTTCACCATCATCTGTTGTAAATCTGTGCTATCATCGGGATTTGTTTTGTTGCATTCCCTTTGATTTGTCAAAGCCACCAAGTCACAATTTCCGTCTTCCAGATTCCCAGTTTGTCAACAGTTGCTCTATTTCCACAGCGGTAATGAACACCTCAACAGCTTACTCTCCCGAGATGTTAAGGCGCGGATCTGGGGGTGGATTGTAGTCAACAATATGCCTCACAGCCTACACCATCCTCTTGCTACCTCCGGCTGCCCCTCCACACCCCCATCCTCCTCCTCCCCTCCTGTCCTTCATCCTCTCCCTTCCTCGCGTTTTTCTCTGTCCTAGGTGGTGTCGCTACTGAACATGAGTAATGATGTTGTCATCTCTGTAAGTCTCCATTTATCAATGTCAGATGGGAGAGCAAGACCGTGTATATGTGTGTGTGTGTGTGTGTGTGTGTGTGTGTGTGTGCAGATGCGTTTGGGGGGGGGTTATGAGTTGTAGCGACTGGCGCAGAAACAAGGCAGCCAGGGAGAGGAGGGTTAGCAGAGGGGGAAATGTAGCAGGGATGGAGGGGGGAGTGAGGAGAGGAGAAAGCTAGAAAGAGAGGCATTGGAAGGTGGCCTCAGTGAGGAAGAAAGATGATTGTGAGGAAGGAAAGGGGCGGGGCTAAACAAGGGTGAAGAGAAGTGAGTTTGAAAGGGATGGGCAGTGGAAAGATTAATTTAAAAGAAGGCCGTCACCCGGAGTGTGGTCTCTCTCTCTCCCGACACCAACAGGGTGACATGATTCATAGTTGCTATTACTGCCAGACAGAATTAAGGCTCTGCTCTTTAGCATATGCAAGTTTAATTATGCAAATGAAGTCTGTTAGACAAAACATTACTGAGGCAGTTAGTCACTCTGCTCGGAGCTGCTATATGAATGTGTGTGCATTTATCCCTGTCAGTAACGCGACGCTGAAATGAAGTGAAATTACAGCGTGTCAAAGTATTTACGTTGTCGTATGTGCACACACACACAATGCTGTGGTCTACTGTCTGGTGCGCTCACAAATGAACCAATGAACAATTAAAACTTTAATTTAATATGATCAGCGAGAACATTCTCTCTTTATTGTATCTTTTTGGAAAAAAAAAAGTTTTTTGTAATTCTCTTTTGTTAACATTTCAGAATTCTGTACAGGATAAAAAGAAATAAGCACTGCTTAAGAACAGAGTCAAATCTCAAACTAGAAAAACAAATGAAAAAAATTTCAAAAAAGAGGAGGTTTACAATACAAATTAGTAGTAAGACATTGTCTGAAGTGCAATGGCATAGCTCAGATGGGTTAAAAGTGAAACCAAAAAACCTTGAAATAAAAATACTTCTCTATTTTCCAACAAACAGTAAATTCTTTACAGAGTAGAGACTGTATTATCTGATGTATTTAAACCTGTAAAAACATATTTACAAATAGCCATTATCTTTTATATACTTTTTCTCATAATCACATATATGTCAGCACCAGTAAAAAAAAAAAAATAATAATAATAAAATAAAACAAGAACATCAACAACAACGATTTTGTTAAAATGTTGTCTACATTTGACTTGGTCCCGGTACATAATGATATTTGGAGGAAGCTTCATTTTTCTTCCCAAAGGGATATCATAGCATATCACAAGCCCTCACTTTGAAGAAGACAAAAAGGTCTCAAAGGCTGCGACCTTCTGCTACCATAACACTGACCTGGAAGTGTTTCTATCCTCCCTGCCCCGAGCTGGAGCAGCACCGCCTCGGATGTTTCCCGCAGGCCTTGTTCTACCTGGTTCGACATCATTCGCTCCCGTCACCTGTTTGAGCCTGTCTGGAGAGCTGGACTGGTTTGGAAGAGTTGGAGGCGTGCGATGGAGCCACTGAGGCAGTGACCGCTCCACAGCGTTCCATGCACCAGACAGACTCAATCGATACAAGAGCTCCTGTTTATCCAGCTTAGCCTCAGACACTGATGTAGGGTTTTATTTGAGCATCTTCCTTTGATGGACACGGCCGATGCTACAACCCTAAACCAGCGTCTGCTGATAAACACGACCTTACCCTTGACCTTCGAACACCACGCGCTCAGACGAAGGGCTTGCATTCCCCAAACATGAACAAAAGTAAAGAATCTCATTCATGGGGTGCTACCGAACGCAGCTATGCTTACAGAACGATGGGCGCGATTAAAGTTTGTATTTAAAGGGTTGGATTATACAACACCAACAACCATGAGAACAAATGCTTGATGACAAGGAATTAGTTTACAGAGAAGAAGGCTTTTTTGGTTTGTTGATTACAGCATCATTCTCAAACTTCCATTCTGATGAGCTAAATAGAGTTACAAAGTAAAGCACACACAAACACATTCCTTCTTAATCACACTTTCATTCATTTCATCTTTTTTTTTTTAAACCAAGATTATAAAACAGTTAGAGAAGTAAGGTGTTATCTTACCAACAACTACTGTATTAAAACCTATTTAACATATATTTATTATTCAACCGTAAGGGTAAAAGAGAGCCTACTTCAAATGGACACTGTCAACAAGTGGTAACAGGTTCAAATTGGTGGTGAGACTGAAAGCCACAGGCCTCAGGTAAAGCCAAGGGCGATATTTTCCTTTATACCCAAAGTAAGCTCAGGGAATGGGGAAACACTGACTTCAGTGGAAGCACTGATTTGTATGATGCTAACTGCTGCTAAACCCCATCACCCTTTAAGCCCCTGTCACTTTTCTCCGGGTCCCTCCTGTCCAAATCAGAAATCACAGAGTCTACAAAAGCAATTCAAGGCTTAGCAGTGGTTCAGTTTCCTAGTAAAGCGCTGGGAGAGGGCCACTTGTATGTCTTCACAGTAGTGTTACAGTATAGCACAGTTATGCTCTAGTCGGAGCGAGGGCATCCGTAGCTGCAGTACAACAAAGCCACCATGTAAAGCAGGGGCTAGGGGGTGCTTGACAACCAGCTGTATCACAATGGAAGGGAAGGCTGAGCTGCAACAGGAGGACAAGCATATTTGAAGCAGACGACAAAACGCAAAAGTGGGCTAATCTAAACATTTTTTTGTTTCAGTTGACAAAGACATTAATAGCATTATTTTTTTTTCAAAGCTAAAACGGCCACAGACGTAACAATAGAGGTGGGGTTTCAAACAGGGCTGATCATTTGTTTTTTTTTTCCTTGAAAAAGAAGTCACTTGTGGTGCTTGGATACATTCAATGCCCAGCGATCCTTTTGCTTTATTTAGTGTAATGCTTGCGATATGGTTTGTGTAACGCAGACAGGAGATGAGACAGTTTCGTGTAATATTAGCTCTGTTAGCTGCCTCTCCGACAAGTAGATATGCCCGTCCTCCCTGGCTGCTGCTGTTTGTTAGTTTATATATGTGTGTGTTTGTTTGCGCCACTTTCTGTCTGTGTGTGCATAAGCCTGCGAGTCCAAGTGCTCACTTTAGCTGCCTATTCCCTCTCTCTCCATCTGCCTCTCTCTCTCTCTCTCTCTTTGTCTTTCTCCACATGCACCATCCACAGCCACGCACAGGAAATGAAACGCTAGCGATTGGCGCCCAGGTTGGTTGCCTAGCAAAAGCACTAGAGGGCAGAGTGTGCTTGTGTGGCATTTGTTTTGTTGTGATGTTCACAGTTTAAACAGAGACAGGAGCACAGACAGCAAGGAACAAGTCTCTAGAGAGAGGGTGGGAAAGACGGGAGGAGAGAGGGAAGGAGAGGGAGATGAGAGGGAGAGAGATAAAGTGAACACAACAGAGTGAGAGAGTGAGGGAGACAGATTTGTGGTGTGTGTGTGTGTGTGTGGTGGGGGGGGGCTACGAGAGGAAATGGGAGCATTGAGAGTGCTTTCTACTCCCTTCAGCTCCTCGTGTAGCTGAGAGATCTGAAGCTCTGAGCCGGGTGGCGCTGCAGAAATGGGATGGCACACACAAACACACACACAAATAAATGGCTGTCTCGAGAACAAGTCCTCCTTCCCTTTCATCAGTCCATGCTGTTCAATCAGCCCATGTTGAAGCGCTGTCTCAAAGCACTGTGCAAAAGGAGGTTGGTTTCAAACACTGGAACACAAGAAATGGTATAATTTCATTTCACGGAGAAAAAGGGAAACCAATGGAAACACACCTCTTGATCTCTATAAGGGATTTTCATTAATATGCACTAGATATGATTTCTCTCTCTCTCACACACACACACACACACACACACAACACATACACGCGCACACACACAAATCATAAGACAAGAACTCATTTATAACCTTGCTCATGTTTTACAAAACAAAAACATGCCGGTCACCAGTCCATGTCATGTCTTTTATGTTTTGATTTTCTCAGGTTTGAACATTTCTCCCACTTGTGTTTAGTCTATCCAGTAAAAACAATTATCTCCAATTTCCCCGTTGGCTATTGGCTGGGGAAAAACTCCTCCATCCAACCGTCGCTTGAGTCCAGCTCCGCCCCTGAGCCATCGCCCAATCCGAAGGCTCCTCCACCTGAGGGCCCGCCCCCATATCCATAGGATGACATGTCCTGATTGGCTGTCCTTTGATAGCCCTGTGGCTGACCCCCAACCCCAACTCCCCCTGGTCCGTAGGGCCCTCCTCCTCCGCCCCCTGCTCCCATTCCTGGCCCACCAGGGCCTGGCCCAAAGCCCCCCATCGCACTCATCCCCTGGCCCATCACCCCCTGGTTCATCCCCTGGTTCATGACCATGGGCCGGGGTTGGTTGGTCCTGGGCTGACCGCCCATGTGAGGGCCCATTATTGAGCCGCCCATACCTGCTGCTGGGTTGCCCACCCTGGGGTCCATTCCCTGGCTCATGGCCTGGCCCGGGCCCTGAAAGTGTTGCTTGGCCATGCGTGGGGGTTGACCGGGCTGCATCCCATAGCCCTGGGCGGAGCTGAACCCCACCATGTCTCCTCCCCCTCCTCCTGTAGTCCTTCCCACTCCTCCCCCCATGGCCTGGAGACTCTGTCCCTGCTGCTGTGGCCAACCGGGCCCGCCCATTCCACCACCTCCACCTCCAGCCCCCAGCATGCTTTGCAGTCTCTGTGCCTGGGCTTTGGCGTTGGGTGGGCCTTTGAGGGCCTGCTGGGACATTGAGTTCATTAACATGCCCTGTGCTCCATACCCTCCTGCTCCACCACCTCCGGTTCCTCCAGGCATACCCCCAACCCCTGGGCCTGCACCTGCTTGCCTGGGCGGCCCACTGGCTGGGTTGTGCTGGGGTGGAAGACCCATGGGGGCCTGGACACTTTGGCTTTGGTGCTGTTGCTGGTGGATCATTTGGCTCATGGAGGGGTTGAGGCTGTACAGGGAACCCTGGTTAGAGCCCTGGCTGCCGTAGGGGAGGCCCATGTCGGGTTGAGGGCCCACTGCGCCCGTCTGGCTTGGAACAGAACCCATCTGGACCATCTGCTGCTGCTGGTTCTGCTGCTGCTGCTGCTGCTGCTGTAGGAGGCGGGCGGCTCGGATATTCTGCAGAGCCTGGCTCCTGGACGCCAACTCCTGAGGAGTACCTGGAAGAGAGGAATGAGGGTCAGGAATTAGAATGAGAGAAAATAGAGGAGAGGGGACGAAGACGGTCAGTCGGGAGAGTGGCAAACAGAGAAAATGGTAAGGAATGAGAATTATATTAGAGGGCTCTGGAGTTTACGTAAACGTGTATAGTATACACCCATGTCACCATATGGCACAAAAAGAATGATCATGTAGGTTAATGCTAAGAAAAAGACTTATGCTCAGGGACAACATGTGTACCTCTCCCAATTTAGTTCAAATCCTACAACACCAAAATTAAACTAAACTCGGTAAGCGCCAACATCTTAGTTCCCCACCTTTTTCTATTAGAACTGGGTAGTGGCAGGGCTGTGGAGGCATGCTAGCGTGGAAATGGTTCTAAATCCCCTAATAAACCCACTTCTGACACCATTCCACTAATCCCTCACCTCACAGCTAGCACTGGAAGTGTAACTGAGAGTCAGAACGAAGAGGATCACACACTCGAGAGTCTGAAGTAACTGGGGAGTGAGCAGAGTTGTGGCTGTAATGCACCAGCACACATTAGTGGTGAATATACGATATGAAGGTATATTATTGCGCACGCATCTATAGCATGTATCATTGTGCATATAAACGAGTAGGTTCTGATTGCAGGCAGCAACAACATGAGCATCCTGAGTTGAAATTCATTGAATGGTGATCTAAAGTGAAGGCTGGGGTTGATTGCAAACCAAGGCACAAAGACTTTCCGGAGTAAAGCTGCCGTAAGATAACAAATCTTCTACAGGCAGCTGAGCTAACAGGTATTTCTATGCTGGAGTTTCATGCTGAAGCCTCCTCTTCTTCTCCACACTATCTCTGAGACTTGCAGACAGACTCTTTGATGGCTATAAATGGCATCCGTCTTGACTCTCCTCCTCCTTCTCTCTGTATTTCCTTCGTCTCTCTCTGCTTATCTCCATCATCCTCTCACCCACTCGTTTCTTTCTTTCCCAACCTCTCCAGCTACCTACCAGTCAGACCATCTACCTATTCCTCTTGCTGCCAAACCCCTCCCCTCCCTTCCTCCCGCTCCCCCTCTCATCCATCTCTCTGACTTCACCGGAACTCTGGGGGATCCAGGACAGACAGGTTGCCGTGGTAACAGGCAGAGCAGGAATATTCTATATTTTTCCGGAGGGAGCAAGGGAGAACGAGAGAGAGAGAGAGAGAGAGAGTGAGAGAGAGAGAGAGAAAGAGAGGCAGAGGAGTATTTGAGTGCCAACCAATATATCTGACAGAGACAGACAGAGAGGACATGGATTGGTTTGAGGACGATGGTCAGATGGTGCTGTTTGCATTCATGTTTGCGTGCCTGTGTGTGTTTGTGTGTGTGTGTTTGCGTGTCTACATATCTAATTGTATCTGTCTCTGAATATGGCAGAGCACACACTGTAATCTGAAGTCAAACATCTAGGCAGACTACAAGACCATCTGAGTCTGAGTGGTGAGTGCGTGTTTGTACTACATTCTTGTTGCCAGCCCAGTGTTTGTTTGTGTGTGTGTGTGTGCGTGACAGTGGGATAGGAGTATGACTATACGATAAATCGCTCTATAAGAAATCGATTTGTTACCGTGGTCTTGGTCGTATTTAGGTCAGGTCCTGGCTTAGTATTCTATCAAGGCTTTTTGGCATGCCCCCATTCCTGTGTTCATGAACTGTTCACATTTATGCACATGTGAGGCTGTATAAATATGCCTGTCCTTATTCACATGTATGTGTGTGTGTGTGTGTGTGTTGACATCTTACCTTGGTACTGATTGACTTGAGGGTATGGATTCCTCTGGCCCTGGCCCATCTGCCTTGGGAGATGCTGTTGTTGGAGCTGAATACACACACACACACACACACACACACACACGTTAAGAGTGCAGCTGAGGTGGATTTAATTCTCCACCTTGTTAAGTCCCTTCACACTTCCTAGATTCTGGAGATGGTTTGATTATAGGATATCTGCAGGGTCAGGATAACGTATATAAAATACAAAATATGAGTAACTGTAATCGGTTACAGTTACAGTTTAAAATAGGGCAATCAGATTAAAGTTACTTAAAAATTGAATATTTAGTTATTTTATCTTTTCATCGGGGTTTAATCTGTTGGAACATCCATCTCCATCGAAATTGTCCCATTACGTCTGCAGTCATGCTTGCTCCCAACGCTGCAGCTAACATTTTCAAGCAAGAAAATTATTAAAACAGAACTACTGTAGTGCAAATTTCTTTCAGCATCAAAAGAGTCTACTTCAAACCTCAAAAAATATCTTGAGGTGAGTCGTCTGTTTTTTGGGAATATGGTAAAACAGATTCACTAACTAGCTATATTACAATCACAGTGTTGCATATTTGCGTTAAGATAGCAATAACACTGAATCAGCCTCTCTCTGGTTAGGTCTTATCAGGTCTCATGACATTTAGTGAGAGTAAACTAAACTCTAAGCTAAACTCTAGTGAGAGTGAACTGCAGGTGGTCTGTAAATGAATGTAAAACAAATTCAAAAGTACAGATTTAAAAATTGGTTTTACTTTATGCACCCACTTTGTGAAACATGCTGTCCTAATATTTATGAAAAACACAATATTCTAGAAGTAATCTAACTTTTTTAGATTAAGTTGCTGACTTTGAGTAATGTAATGGAATAAATCATGGATTACATTGTGAAGTACATATTCAGTAATCTGTGATGGAATACATATTAAAATGAACTATTCCAACCCTGGATATCTAAATGACCAAAGAGTGGGGTTACAAAACCAACAACGGAATATTTAATTCCTGTCAGAAATTAAATTACATATTGTTGGTAAGTGCAACCCCACTCATAGATGTTCTATGTCCCAACTGAGTGGCCCACCTACAAACTAAATATGTCATATCCAAGTATCTTATGAGACATGAGTGGCATGTTGCTCCATTAGATGAGTCTGATCAGGGTGTGATACATGTATTGGGCGCTGTTCAGATAAGATGCCTGTTTCTGCATGCTGTTCTCCACACACAGTACCACACCTGTGTTGTATTCTGATATCAAGTCAGAGGGGGCAGTGATTCTACTGTGTGGCTCTGCTGTAAGCACAGCGTTGCCAGTCAAAGTCCAGAGCAGCACCGAGTCGTGGAAGAACCTTGAAGGTTCTCACAAAGACACGCAGGGTAAAAACCTGCCCCGGCTACTCAGTGCTGTTATGTCTGCATAGCACAAGGTGTTGTTTATTTAAGTGGTGGTATGATGTCCATTTAACAACATACACAAAATCCCAGAAGGGATTTCTGTGAGTGTGCATGTGTGTGTGTGCGTGCGTGCTCAGCCAATTAAAAACTAACGTAGTAGGTGGTGACTTCAGGGTTCAGAACTCTTTAACACTGGATTCCCCCACAGAGAGAGAAATAAAAAGAAAACACCACATTATCACAGCAGGTGGCATGTGGCAACACACATGCGCGCACAAACACACACACACACTCTGTGCAGAGATGAAAGGAAGTAGTGAAGAGGGGGCTGGTTGAGGATAATTATACATGCGACCAGACAACAATAAGGAAGTGGAGAGGATGAGCTGCTCTTGTTGGAGCGCACACAGAAAAATATGCAAGGATGCATGAACACAAGCACACGCGCACATACACACACTATAATTTATGCATGACAGTGAATCATAGCTGATTTAGAGCCGAGTGTCTGCACGTCTGCGAACATGCGTAGGACCTCGTGTGCAGACGTGTTCGCAGGAGTCTGCCAACATGGTTGCATGCGACGCTTGTGTGTGCTAGAAAGCAGACTCATGTTTGACAAAATGTACAGCAGAGAAAATCTGAAAATACACCATAAACAAAAACACTGACAATCTTGTGAAGTCACTTGTTGCCCGGTGTTTTGTGCAGAAAAAGACACAGTGCAGGATGCCTGTTAGTGGATGGACTGAAGCAGAATTTAGCTGTGCCTGTGGTGGAGACGCCAGGCTTCTCTGTTGAGCCGATCGATATTTGTTGTACTCATGGGAAGCACAGTTACACTCCAAGTGTAGTGGAGATTTTGGGGCTCCTCTACTATGTATGAGCACCCGTTTTTAAAAGTGAGGTCACCCAGGGGTCCTTGAGGAGCTTCCAGGGGTTCGTCAGCAAAATGAGGAATAGTTTAATGTCACTATAATTTAATTCATCAGAATCTGTTGCGATACAAAAAATTATGGATGATTACTTTAACATTTGAGTGTCAGTGTTTAAGTATGGCATTTACACAGTTTAATACTTAACATTAACCAAATTATCTTTTCATGCAACGGGCCATAGGGCAAAAGAACTTTAAATAGGGGTTCATGGCTTAATGAAAGTCACCCCGGGAAGCCTAGAACATGAAAAAGTTTGAAAACTGGGCCTTATTTTCCTGTATTTTTCCATTGTGATGACTGATTGTATTCAAGATCACATACTTTACTTACCTGCAGGTTGTCAGAAACCTTGCTGTCCAATACAGACACACAGGTCCAACATGTTTGAACTGCTTTTTGAATTCAACTGCTGGAAATTACTTGGCCCTGTGTGTGTGTGTGTCTGTGTGTTTGTTGGACAGCAGCACCACTGAAGGTGATGAAATTTTGAGCACAATCAGTCATCGTGAAACCAGGAAAAAGAAACAGGTAGAGCCTGGGTTGAAAATAACTAGAATTACCATTTCACTGCCAAATAAAAGCACTGTTATGTCCCTGGCCCTTTTATTTTTCCTTTATATGACACATGCATGGCTACAGATGTGTGTGCATACACGCACGCACGCACAACACACACACACACACACACACACACACACACCTGTTCAGCAAGTAGCTGCTGTTGCTGCTGTTGCTGCCTCTGCTCTCGGAGAAGCTGCTGTTTCTGCTGCTCCATCATGTGAAGCTGCACTCTCTTCTCCTGCTCCATCGCCATCATCTGCTTCATCATGGCTGCCTGCTGCTGGTTGCCTAGGTAGCCTGGAGGGGGACCTGCCCCCTGATTGGGCCCCACCCCTGAGGCCACGCCCCCTGAAGGGTGAGGAGGTGGGACAGCGCCGGGCGGCCGGGACATTCCCACCACTCCCTGTTCCTGGACAGACACAGAGGAGCACACAGTTGGTCAGGCGGCTATCAGTCAAACAATTAATTAATCAATCACTTAATTTATCAATTAAACAAGGAAACAAGAACAATCAGAAGTGCCAATCCCAATCATGTCTGTGTAGCAGTCAGGAAAAGGAGCAATGGGCCATCTAGAGTCTCGGGGTTTTCAAACTGTAGTCCAGGGAGCTCCAGGGGTCACTGAGGGGCTTGAGCTTAATTTCATGATTAATTCAATAGGATTGAAATGCATAAAGGTTTAACTGAACATTAGGTTTTAATCTCACCATGATAAATACATTTGTCAGTGTGCAAATATGACATCTAAACAATTTAATACTCAATATAGAGCAAAATATCAGTTTGTGTAAGGGTCCATGCAGCAAAATCACTTCAAATGGCGGTCTGCAGCTTAACAATAGTAAAACTTGGGGGTTCGGTACAAGAGAAGGTTTGAAAGCCCAGCAGAGCACTACCAGCACATGTAGGGAAAAAAAACCCCAAAAAACACAAGAGGCAGAATCCATTTGAGCTGCCACCCATTATATTTGGTACAGGCACGCAAGGTGTCTGTGAACGAGAGTCAGAAGAGAGATAAAGAGCGGCCCGCCACAGATTCTGCTCCACAGGCCACCCTGACTTCTCCCAATGGGGCACTGCTTGGTCCTGGGTGCATACATTATCTCCTCATTAGCATATAAAGAGCACTTCCTCCTCCACTCAGCCGTACGCTAATCTCTAATAGGATGAAATGGCCTCCTCTGGCCAATGGGAGGATGGCGTTTACGAATCTATTAAAGCTTGGAAGGCTGGATGACAGTGGGCATCATTTAGGACAGCTGGCAATGAGAGGGGAGCGGCTTGAGAGGAGAGAAAATGATTTGGGCCTGATAGGGGATGAGCGTGCGCTGGAAGATGTGCAGAAACACGTGAAAACACACACCCACACCCACCCACAGACTCACACACACACACACACACACACAGAAGGAAAGAGAGTACAACGAATCACATTTAACTGCAGGGCAAGAATGAAACAAAAAGTGGGATCATGGCAGTGCATGGTAGTCGTGGCTCGAGCCTGAAACACACCGCTATATTCAATATGTTTTGAAAGAGCCAAAGCCACATAATCCGTGCTGAGGCTTTGCTCTTCTTAGAAAGGAGTTAGGTGGAGATAAACCTCCTATATTGGAGCACAAAAAGCCCTGTGGAGCAAACACATCGGCTGCTTAATACTCGCTCACTAGACAGCCAGACCAGACTGATCGATGCTGCGAGCTACGCGCCTCCTCTCCTGTTGGCATATGCCGGATGGCAGCAGGGCAATCAAACGATGCAAGAGAGGAGCGGGGAGGGAAAAGAGAGGCGTAGTGTCAGGTACCGACCAGTGGGGGCCAGTGGTGATCTTCAAGGGTGCATGTGTGTATGTGTGTGTGTGTGTGTGCTTATGTGTGTCTCACTGGCCTCCTCTCAGCAGATGGCTCAATCATGACGGCTCTGATCTACGATCTCTCCCGCTCCCCCACTCTCTCTACCTCTTTTCTTCCTTTCTCTCAGCCCCCCCATCACCATCAAACTCCGAGCCACCCTCCTTTCTCCCGCTCCTCTCTCTGTAGACAGGGGGCCCTGAGTCATGTCCGCACAATTGCAACGGAAAGAGGGAGCGAACGAAAGATAGATTGGAGAGGAAAGAGGAGAGAGGGAAAGTCAGGGAACGTAAAAGGTGGTGGCAGTGGTGAGACCATGGAGCAAGGAGAGGAAGAAAACAAAGTAAAAACGAAGACAGGGAGAGGAGAAAGGTATGCGAGAGGAAATGAATTACTACTATTTTCAGAGGTGGAAATAACAGTTGTAGCAATGGCAATGGTGGCATTATAGGTTTATTAGCACTTCACTGAGTGACAGAAAAGATAAGAAAGCAGTGGAAATTAATGGAGAGGAAGAGAAAAGGGTGTGTGTGAGGAAAGACGGGAGGTGTGAGAGCTGAAACGGGGGGAGAAAAAAAAAAGTGGGAAGGAGGCAGGGCATGAGGGGATGACGAGAGGAGAGCAGCTATCTTGTTCTGGGAGGAGAGCAGGAGGAGACGAGGAGGTGCTGAGCAGGAAAAGGGCCAAAGGAGGAGGAGTGAAAGGTGGGATGGAGGGAGGAGAGGAGAGCAGGTACCCTGGCAACAGTCGCTGTGGCGAGGAGCAGATGGCACTCAGAGGAGCAGTAATGGCTGCCGCGCCTGGTCACCCTTCACAACGCCGCGCGGACCCGAATCAGTGCTACGACACACACACACACACACACACTTACTTATCCCACCCTCTTGCTTGTGTTTTCTCTGACCTCCTTCCCCCTTCTCTATTTATCAGTCCATCTTCCATTCTCTCTGTCCTCTCTGTCCTAACTAGTGAGCACTGTTGAATAATGTAACAAAGAGCATCCAAAGTCTGTCTGTTTTCTCTTTCAGTCCCATCTATCCAAGTCTCCCTCACTCTCTCACTCTCTCTCTCTCTCTCTCTCTCCCTTGCCACTCTATTCTGGCACCTTGGCCAGCCTGTCAGTCCCCAAACTCTGTGCTGTTCAACGGAAATGGGTCAGCGGCTAATGAGACTCAATGCTCGGCGGCTAACGACAGTAGGAATACAAGCGGCAAACTGGAGTATGAAGCTGTAGAGCCAAGCCACCAACATCAGTGACAGGAGAGATAAGGCAGCGAGGAGAAGGAAGTTAAAAAAAAAGGAAAAAAAAAAAGAAAAGAATGGGAGGGATGAAACGGAAAGGAGAGGTGAATGTGTCATCAATTGTTCTGTCAGAAGTGTGTGTGTTTTTGTATGCGAGTGTGTGTGTGTGTATGTGTGCTGGAGGCTGTCCACCACACTTTATTGGGTTAGGAGGCATGGAGAGCCCAGGTGATTACATTACATACGGAGTGAACGGAAATGTGTGTGTGTGTGAGAGAGATGGTGAGAGAGAGATGGTGAGAGAGAGACTTTGTCCATTCATTTCATTTGTATGTGCCACAGAGCCGGAGTATTTGCCTACCATAGTATGGATCCATATGTAAGCAGTGTGTATGTGCTGTCTGTGTCTGCACAAATGTTTATCTGCATACATTATTATGGCTGTGCTCTCTCCAGACAGGATGAAATCTCCTCCTCCTATGGTGGCCACACTGCAGCAAGATTAAAGGCTGCATTTTCTGCTCTGAAATACGTGCAAACGGCAATAGCTGCCTCAGTGTGTGTGCGCGCACTCCGATACACACACACACACACACAAATTCACAATGCATGCTTGCAAACATACCACAGCCACAAAACAGAGGCACAGAAGAGAGCAGCTCTGTACTTTATGCATAAACAGAAACACACACACACACACACACACACACACACCGCCTGTAAGAGCAGTGGTGCCTGGCAGCAGAGCGCTGGATGTCTGTGTGCTTTCCAGAGTGGCTCACATCTGTCACCCACTTCTGTGAGCGAAAGAGGGGAGGGCGTGTGAAGGGGAGGAGAGCAGAGGCACTAAGAGAGGGAGAGGAAAGAGGGAGTGAAGGATGGAGAGATGGTCAGGCCAAATGATGAAACATCCAGATGCTTCATTAGACCCTCACACAGCCTATAGTCGCAATCAGAGGGCAAAAAACACACACACAAGTGCAAAACTAAGGTACATTTATGCCCGTTTTTCTTCTGCACTTTCTGACTCTGCCAATCAGAGCCAGCCTGCTGCGAGCTGGAGAGATGGTGGTGCTGCTGTGGGCGGGCGCTGGGTTTTGGTGGAGCCCTAACGTGCGGCCAGTCACTTCAAGGTCAACAGTTTGATCCCGGTCACATCCAGCCGCCATCAACGTCAGAATGTCCTTGGGCATGAACATGGTTGACCTTGCACTCTGACCTCATCGGTGATGTCTGACCCCTCTGGCTCGAGGCATGTGATTATCTGAGGGATATGCAGATGAAGCGCTGGACTTGTTCTTGAATTCTGCTTTTTGCACTTTGAGTGGACGGATGAACGGACACGTTCACTTGTAATTCCAATGCACCTTAAACACTCGTTCATGCATTAAAGACAAATGACATGACAGTCAGCGTGCACCAAGATTGGATTTTACTCGCTCGTTTCTGATTTTAGTAGATCCCAAAATCTGGATTGGCAGGTGGCAAGGCTTGTGAATTCTGCATAGTCTGCAATTCAGCCACAACACACACAGAAGGAATGTATGCAGTCAAACATGTTTTATTTTTCTAAAATTCAGTGAATAGGTTGTTTTTTTTTTTCTTGTTGGTTTTACTGCTGCTTTGGTCAGGGCTGTGTCAACATCCGTGTCAAAACTGTGGCGCAGATCCACCTGCCTAAAGCTACTTTCCAGCGCTTGACACTGGAATATCAGACCACAGATGCTTTTTTCCTTTATGTGGATTTTTGACCTCTTCTGATCATTGCAAGTGTATTTGTATTTCCTCTCGACAGAGTACTGAAGGGGCGGTCCGGTAGAGCATGTACCATTAAGTCCATGTGCGCTTCATTTGACAGCTGGCTGCATGTCTAAACTAGATGTGCAGATGTGCAGTCCAAGAGTAATCAAAATTTGTACACAAGAAAAAACAAATGTGTGTGAAAGTACATAGTTAAACACAGGTATTATGCAGCACCTGCTGACTGGTCCTCAAAGGCAAAGGCGCGTGCGCACACGCATGCACACACACACACACACACACACACACCGTAACCCTGAGCAGATGGCGGAGCCAGACCTCACAGTATTAAAGTATCCCCGTAACGCCAAAGGTAAAGAAGACATCACAGTGACACACACAAACACACACACACCTTCACAAAAACGGGCTCAAAGTTCACTTCACACAGATTAAAATGAACTAGTTCACGTTCAGTTAACAATTTTGAATTTTAAATGAACTTCACCGTCCCAAAAATGAAGCATTCACTTCTGCTGTTTTTCAAAATGAGCTGATCTGAGCTATCCTTTTTCAGGAGAACCTCCTCCATCCATCCATCCATCCATCCATCCATCCATCCATCCATCCCAGCCCCCAATGACTTGCCACTGCCCACTTCCAAACATAAATGAATTACTGTATGAATTACTGCACATGAATTACTGCATCCTACTAGACAGACATTACTTTACTACCACCCTTTATTAATGACTTCCTTCTCCATCATTCACTTGTAAATATTTTCCCAGGAATGGTCGGATGCTTCAACTCCATATGTTTTGTCAAATTCTGGAAGGCTGGATCACAGCGGGCATCATTTTGTCAAAATTTTCAGACCCGGCGGGCAAAATCTGCACAAAAAGGTGAGATGATTTTTTTTCTGTTGGAATCAGTCCTGATTTGTTTATAAAACTCATTCATATATTCGTATGGACAGACATCAGCAGTGTCGGTAGCTTCGCTGTCTGAACGTGCACTAAGCATGCCGCATGCCGGCTGGTGAAAATACCGGGCGTCGGGTGCTGGGAAACAGTGTGTGAGCGCTGAGAGCTCATGGCCCTCATATTCACATTAGTTGCAAACGGATGTGTTCAGTTCACCGTTGAGACTGTTAGATGAAGACTGCTCATTTAGCACACACACACAAACTATGAAGCCAGTGGTTTATTCTTATCCAACATTTCAATATGTCTACAACTCAGGCCCCCTTCTCTAACACACACTCTCACAGGTACACACACACACACACACACACACACACTTACTCAGTTTCTCCCTGGAGAGAGTTATATTTAAACTGCTGGAGAGGAGGCTTGCTCCCCACAGAGGTCTGTTTAATCTCTAACATCTCTCCCCTCTAAACCCTAACTGGCCTATTTCTGAATCTTACCCTGCACATGCACGCACACTCACAGAAATGATGATACACACACACACATATACAGACACACACCAGCCACTGTGCACCAAAACCATCATTCTGTCAAAGCAACACTTACTGATACTTATTACCAGCTACTATGGAAAGTTGTGAAATTTTTGGTAAAGGCTGTGATATTTTGTGATACTTTGAAACTAATCACATGGCATGCTCCCGTGTAGGTTTATATTGTAATCAATAGTTTGATTACAGCAGAGTGGAAGGGAGGGAGGGAGGGTGCTGCAGCCGAGTTTAAATTAAACTTAACTGCTGGAGACAACTTCATCAAATAGTTTTGAGGTAATGCAGCGTTGCTACTATCTGTGACTGTCACCAACACCACCAGCTGATACCGGCCAGCTGGTATTGGCCAAGCACAAACGCAGATAAAAATAAGACTGAATAGAAAAGAGTGGAACAAGAGACAGAAGCAAGGAGAGTGGGGGAAAGGAAGATGGTAGGAGAGAGAAATGAAACAAAATTGAAGAGAGAAAAGTGCAGGAGAAAGAAGAGTGAGCATTAACAGCAGGATGAAGGGATAGAGTGAATACACGAAAAGGAGAGAGGAGGTCCCACTCCAAGGTAAAAGTTGCTCCTATCTCTAGGATTTCACCTGGTACCAAACAACGAGACGATAATGTCTCAAGCTGAAGCATTACTCCACTCCACCTGTTAGATATCGGATGAGTTTTAATATTTAGCTGTTCGAGTTTAAAGTGTGACCCGTTTTCCCCAAATTAAGACCACATGTCCCACGAGTGAGGTTGCTTCCTGTGGCAGAGAGGATGGTGCTACTTGTCACAGCTCACTGGCATCAGCGCGTGTTTATTTTTAAAAGCAAGAACAATAAAACCCAGCAACTGCCCTTGATAACAGCAACGACGGGTCCCAGCGAGATAAGCTAACATGAGGTGGAAACTAAGCGGTCAAAATATTGGAGCTGAATCTAAGTCAGTTATTACTTACAAAATAAAAGTTTTCAGCAACTTTCCTTTGTACCATGAAACAATACAGCTGATTTCATGAGTAATTCAGCCAGTTTATGGTGAAAAACCTGGTAGCATCTGGCAACCCTCTTGACAAATACCTTAAAATTTCTCAAAATAAAATATCCTGATGATTTATTTTTGTTAAAACACTACACATGGCCCCTTTCGGACATCCTTAACTGCACTTCACAGCTTTTTGTTTAATTCTATGAGGCAGAGCACAGCCTGAGATCCTGAGGACGCCTCTGACTGCTCTGCTGTCTAAAGGTACCCAATGGACTTTTCCTTGTAAATACTTTGGGTTTTGTTTACGTCCAAGTTTCCCTCCAGATCGCTGTCTCTCTCCAAAACACTGTGTCCTTGAGGTCAAATAACACTTTGAAGCCTGTGGAGCCTGTGGGCAGCCTTGTATTTGGAAACGTGTTTTACGTATTTTCCTTGTATTTTCGTTTTATTTGTTTGCTTGATTGTTTTTCTGCCATTTTCTGTTTTTTTTTGTGATTAATTTTGTAATTTTGTGTGATTTTTATGGCAAATCTATAGCATTTCTTTATAGCACTTTTTTCTTGTGTTTTTTTTTTTAAACATATTTTTGGGTGGGCAACTTTGTGGTATTTTTTTGGAAGAACTCCAAAAATGAACCAAAATCAAGGAATCAAGTGAATTTGTTCAGGTTTCAAATTCAAACGCTGATGCATTAACTACCTACAAAGACATTTGCAAAGCCTTTTTTCATAATATATTGAAAGTTGCATTATTTATAATATTTATAATGGTGTGTGCAATATGGTGTCCCCATGCTTATGGGCTGCTGGAGGAACATGTTTTGTAAATAAAACAGAGACCTGGTTGTTCTAGTGTGCACTGTAGCGCCATCAAAGGGCACAAACTACATTGGATAACTTCAAATTGACTCGATGCTTTTTTAACAGTCGCTGTCTTTAGCTTCAAGACTAAGGCCACGTTCACACTAAACTAAACAGGTAAACCTGAAAACGCCACACGTCACTATGAGCCGTTGTCAGGGTGTTGCTGGTCGTCTGTGGCCAATGATAACTCAAAGTTTTGATGCCATGTCCTGCACTGTTAACCCTTGTCTGTGTCCATCAGCAGCTGATGACTCAGCATTTTGAATCTGCAGTGGAGGCTGTCCCTGACACAGACCATCCTGACTGACTGCTCAGCCTGAGCCAATCAGCCAACAAGAAGAGAAATGGAAACAGGGTTGTGTGGTTATTACGTTGACCAGCCAGAGAGGGAGATATGCTAAAGAAACCTTCCACAAGCAAAGGCCTCTGGGCTGACAATAACAGAGCCAGCTGCAACTTTTGAACAGATACATTCAAAAACGTCCAAACAGATTCAGGGCAGCATGGAAATAAAGCGCTACTGCTATTTTAGTTTCGTTTTTTTTACTGAATTACAAATAAACTCCTGCCAACACCCAGCAGTTTTTATATTTGGTATTTAGTATTTCTATAGTATTTCCTCTTGTGCAGGCACAGAGGATGCTGGATGTTGGTTGTCAGCTGTGGTCTGTGTCATGTGTTCATGGACTTTTTAATAAGAGCAAAGACGCAACACAAAGCGACCTGAGCATTAGCCTCGGCTGGCACCGTTTCATTTGTACAGCTTGGTGTGTCCTAACAGTCTATTGCAAAACAAAAACAAAAACAAAGCTTGTTAATGGAGACTGTTTTAATTCAAGCAGTTTTGCTAGCGAGACATGACGTGACATGATGAAGACAACCAAACACAATGACAAGTGCAAGTTACTTTGCCTTTTACAGGATTATTGTTTTACCTGGAGATTTTTTGCCTTTTTCAGTGAGGAAACCTAAACTCCAAGACACGCTGCCCTGAGAAAGGGCATAGGCTAGACTATTTATTTCCATATCATCTGACACATTCATTCTTTCATTTGCTACATCCAATTATTGCTACTCAGAGCAGCAGGCGAGCTGGAGACATTCCCAGCATGCATTGCATCAAAGGCAGGACAGGTTGCCAGTCCATAACAGGACAAATGCACTCTCACTCTCATTCACACCTACGGCCAGTTCAGAGTCTTTGGTTCACCAGAGCTGCATGTCTTCAGGCGGTGGGAGGAGACCCACCCAAAAACAAGAGGAGCAGGCCCACAACACACAGGAGGACCTGAGCCAGGATTCAAACCCAGGTACTTCTTGTTGTGAGGCAGCATCTCTAACCACCAAGCATCCATTTCACCTTCATTTGACAAGTCACTACCTAACAAGCCTCAGATGTGTTTCTGTTATCCTATTTCTGCTATTTCTGCTTCTTGTTTTATCTTCCACATTAATTGTTCAGTGTAATTGTTTTCATCCTGTCAAACACTTTTCATATAAATTAAGTTCCTCCCTTTGTCATTAAGGCGCCGGATAGTCATGAAGATGAGTGGAAAGAGGAGTAACGGGACAGAAGACAGGAGCCCATCATTATCATGACAACGAGGGAGGAAGAGTGAGCACGAGAGAGCGAGGGATGAGGAGAGGAGAGAGGGCGAGCGAGAGCGCAGGGAGAGGGAGCGGAGCGCCGGATGAGATCATTGGTGGCCGGGGAGCGATTGTGATTGTGGTGAGCGGACGAGTGTACCACCCTGAGAGGGACCAGGTGCTACGGTAAATCACCCTGGAAACTGTCACCATGGAAACCTTAAAGACACACGCGAGGACACTCGACGCCGAGAAGAGGCCGCGAAGAGGCTGTGTTTGGGAGAGCGCGAGCGAGTGAGCGATGGCGTGTGTGTGCGTGTGTGTGTGTGTGTGTGAAAAAGCAAAAACCAGTGTGTGTACATGTGAGGGAGAGAGAGACGGAGAGAGCGCGAGGGAGAGATTGATGTGTTTCTAGGTAATCTAATCACAGTGGCTGAAAATGGCACATCGGACTGACAACTTAGAGCCGCAGCGGGTGACGCTCTCTCTCTCTCTTCCTCTCTCCTTGCCTCCTTCCTTTTGTCCTACTCTCTCTCTCTCTCCCTCCTCAGTGTCTGTCTCACTCTCTCGCTTGCTCTCCATCACCCTCTCCAGTGAAAGATTAGATGTCTGTCTTGTGTGCTTTCATAACATAACCTGTCTGCTTTATTGCCTCTGTGTGTGTGTGTGTGTGTGTGTGTGTGTGTGTGCGCGTATGTGTGTATTGAGGGTAATTTACAAAGCTCATAGCAAGAAGCAGCAATAAATACAGGGAGCGAGGAAATCAAATACTGTGGTGAGTGAGTAATGTGTGTGTGTGTGTGTGTGTGTGTGTGTGTGTTTCCGTGCCCGTGTGTGCATGTGTCAGGTTATCCCGTTGCCCTGGTGATTATTCCGGCTCTTCCCAGGGAGAATTCCTGACCGGAGCGTTTGAATTATTCACAGCTCCGATCAGCGCTATTACACGGCTGTTAACGGAGGGAAGCGTTATGTTCTATCCGTCCATCCATCCCCGTCTCCCGCCCTTTTTCTCCATTCTGTCTTTTTATCCGTCTCCCTCCCTCTCTTCAATTTCCTCCTTTACTGTCTCACCAATTTCTCTCCGTTCCATCCTCTCTCTTCATTTCCTCAAATCCCTCCCTCATTTTCGGTCTCTTCCTCCTTTCGGATCCCTCTATCTGGGCATTCCTCCGCCCTGTGCCTCCCGCCCTCCCTTTCACCCTCCCTCTCTGTCCGTCCTGCGACTATCCATCCTCCCCTCGTTCCTTCGTTCTTTGTTCACCCTGCAGGCTGATCCTTCCCCCCCCACCCTCCCCTCCCCGCCTCCTCGCCAGCAGCGCTTCTCCTCCTTCCTCCTCTGGCTTCAACCCTTCCGATTGTTTATCTACCTGTTTCACATTTGTTTTTCTATATCCACATCCATCCATCTTTATTCTCGGCGCCGCTCGTTTAACGTCTAGATCCCATCCCTCCCTCAAGCAGCTATCATTTTGCGCCTTCATCTGATCTACCCCTCCCTCGCTGGTTCCCCTCCTTCGCTCTCTCCTCCTCTGTTTTTTTTTCACTCCATTTTTACGGAGCGGCTGTAGCCCCTGCCTCTCCCTTTGTCTCTCCCTCCATCCACCTCTCTAAATGTATCTCTGCCTCTGTCATAGCCCCTCATTATGCCTTCTCCTCCTCTCCGCTCCCTCCCTCTCCCCCTTCCTCTCTCCAGAGAAGCCATTAGGTGCTGCTGTAAGGCTATCATTCTTTTGCTCTCTCTCTCTCTCCCTCTCTTCACTCTCTTTTTCTCTCTCTGCTGTAGTCTCAGGGCAATAGGTTCCCTCTCCCTCTTTCCCTCCACTATTCTTCCTCATTCTCTCCACCTCTCCCTCCCTGTATTTCTTCAGGCGCTTTTCCACCCCCCCTCTTCACATCATCAGGAGGGAGTCCTGCTTCCATCCTCAGCTCCCTCCCTCCATCTTGATTTCTTTACTCCTCCAAGCTCCATGCGATCTCTCCCCCCTTCTGTCCTATGATGTTCCAGTGTGGCAGTAATGTGCAGCTGTGGGTTTATAGATATGGACATATACATGTATACATTTATGTCTTTGGCTCTACTGCACTTATAGGGAGGGTGCTACCTACAAACATGCATGTGGAAGCGCAGTTACACACTAAAGTGCACAAAGATAATCGAGCTATATACAAATGTAAATAAAAACCAGGAGAAGTTGTGTGTTCTTTGCAGTCACACAGGTCCAGGAGGACGTCCGGTGTGGCCACACAGTCTTGTACTGGCAGCCACTGAGAAGCTCCACTGGATGTAGCTGTCACGATGGAGTCATTTTAACACCGCTGGTGCCTCCCTCCTCATCCACGGTCAAACCGGTCATACTGCCCTTCACAACCACAGGGTGGGCTAGAGAGCGATGTGACCATCAAAGTCAGAGAGTCGCAGCTGTAAACTGCAAACAACTGCATCCGGTTTGAATCCCAAGTGCTGCCATACAGGGAGAAGTGAGACTTTTTGGGAAGTCCACCACCCTAGAGCCTTGTAGCATCAAAACCTAATGGAGGGTCAAATGACTTGGTAAAGAACTTGTCTGTCCACAATATGGACGCAGGGTGCCCTGGTAGGTCACCTGGCAGAGCGTCTACCACGAGTCAAGCCTGAGCGTTTACTGCAGAGACCCAGGTTTGCTTCAGAGCTCAGCCCTTTGCTGCACCCCCTCCCTCTCCCCCGTCTCTCTAGCCTCATTATGGAATAAAGGAGAAATGGCAAAAAAAAAAAAAAATCTTAAAAAAACAACAACACAACAAAACAATATGGATGCATCAGGTGAGTGTTTATATTAAATTTTGAATGAAGAAAAATGAGAGGTAAGCTACATTAACGCTATTAGCTCTTCAATTACTAGGGTTTGGTATCGTTTTGGATTTTATCAGTTCCAGCTCTTACGGATTCCTGACTCCAATTCTTTTCATTTTATTTGAGAACAAAAAGAAATCAAACTGAATTGAAAGCAAAACCAGTGTGGCGCGGTGGTCCTCTGAAATAAATTACATGAACTTATCACTTAACTACAGTTCGACGGTATCATATAGCATCCCGATTCTATTTGCAACCATAAAAAATATAGTGCTGTACTACATCATGGTCATTTTTAACAAAACTCAAATATCAGTACATGCATGACACATGCACAAGACATATTCCCCACCTTAATCTTAACCTCATCGTTAGCATTAGCACAATATGGTCTCTGAGTAGTGCCGCTGAAACAAAATGTTTTGGAAAGGCAGTGACGTTTTCTCTGGTGCAGATTAAAATCCCACTGGTCTGTGCTGTGCGAAAACACAGTAGAACCCGGGCTAAGACATTTATAAGTAATCTAACCTGCTAACTGTTGGTTTTGTAGACCTAAGAGTTGTGTTTTCTTGCTGGAGATGCGATCAAATGTTGTGGGAGCAGTGGCCTGTTGGCAGGCTCTGCTCACCCTGCTGCTCAGACTGTGTAGCAGCACTGAATCTTTTAGTGGTAGAAAGTGCGAGACTATTATCAGTGCTAGTTGATAAAGCTGATATGATATCTGTTTTTCTGCACTTATGCAAACACACATCCCATGCACACGGATGGTGGTATCTACGGCAAACGAGTGGGACGAAATTTCTGACAGGAACTAATAAGCAGTAGCAACGGTTGTGTTTCTTAGCGATCTTAACTGAACACTGCGACAAGCCCTCCACTGGACCGGCGGCTTTATGTGGATCTGAACCAGCAACCCTCTGCTCACAAGCACACTTTCCTAACCCGTATACCATTGCTTACCTTGTAACCAGTACTGATAATCACAACGTGCTGATAACGTCAGCACAAAGAAATGGACGTTTCACCACAGGTTAATTTAAGGTTAACCTGGTTAATTTTAATCTCACTGTGCACAAATCTGTGAAAAATAAATTACAAAAATCCAAAGAATGCATCTGTGCTTCTGAGTTGTGGTTGAGTTGAACAATTCTGACTAATAACCATTCCACAGAAATAAATTATGACCTGCACATACATTGCATCTCTATTTTTCCATTTGTTGTAGTCAATCATGTATCAGTCTGACCATTTTGAACACACACACACACACACACACACAGGCTATCTACAGTGAGCAACCTATTAATATTGCCTTTTGTCTTACATATTAAGCTGCCTTTCTCTGTGCTGCACCTTCAGCTATCTCCATCGCCCCCAACTCTCCCCATCTTTGTATGCCATTAATCTCTCCTCCTCCTCCTTTACCTCCTCTGCCAAGGGAGAGAGGGAGAGAGGGAGAGAGAGGGAGAGAGAGAGAGAGACAGAGTGAGAGAGAGAGGGAGAGAGAGAGAGAGAGAGAGAGAGAGAGAATGACCATTATCTAAGCTAGCATCTCCAATAATTCCACAGCAGCCTATTATCCACAACAGAGCCGAAATGGCCTTTGGTAATATGATGAAATCTGCCGTAAAAAAGTAGAAATGGGACTAAAAGCGTCAGAATGTAGAAAAACCTCCATTCTTCAGCCGCTTTATCACATTATTGCATTCTACTCTCTCTCTCTCTCTCTCTGTGTCTGCTTCTCTCTCTCCCTCCCTCTCACTTCCTGTGCATCACTGTCTTTCTCTCTCAGTTTGTATTTTTCCTCTCTGCATGTCTGGATCACCCTCCCCTCGTCAATCACATTCTCTCTGTTCCTCAGTATTACTTTCCTTGCTAGTTCTGTCTCTCCCTCTCTCCCTCTCTCTCTCTCTCTCTCTCTCTCTCCTTCTCTGTG
This sequence comes from Myripristis murdjan, assembly GCF_902150065.1. Taxonomy (NCBI): domain Eukaryota; kingdom Metazoa; phylum Chordata; class Actinopteri; order Holocentriformes; family Holocentridae; genus Myripristis; species Myripristis murdjan. Next base: position 33,874,429 of record NC_043980.1, read on the forward strand.
ACTCTCCATGAGTGTGTTGATCTATTGCCAGATAACACCGTGTTCTCAAAAAGTAGAAAATGGAAATTCCATTAAACTAAGTGTTGGTCTCAGTCTCTTCCTAATGCACCTAAAACACTAATCCAACTCATAAAAACACACACACACACTCACACACATGCACACACACCCTCTCGTGTGCACTGGCACACCCCTGCACTGACGCTGTGCTGCTTCCACACAGACACACAAAGAAAGAGAAGACCTTCCAATCACTAGCGTCCTGCAAATAGGCGCAGGAAAAACAATTTGCCGTCATGGCTAACAGCTGCTGCTGGTGGGATGGAGAGGGGGGGTGAGAGAGAGAGAGAGAAAGAGAGAAAGAGAGTAAGAGAGAGAGGGAAAGCAGCAACACCCGCCCCCATTCCTCCCACTTTTCTCCCCTCCTCCCCCTCTCTGTCCCAAGGGAGGTAGAGAGGTGATGTATGGACCCTCTCCTGATCGCACGACTCAGCAGAACAGATGGACAGAGAGAGAGAGAGAGAAAGAGAGACAGAGAGAGGAAAAGTGCACTGTTGCAGACATACTGAAAGGGCTATGTGATCATGTGTCAGTAAAGGTGCACATCTATGTCTGTATTCACTTTGATTGATATCGGTCTTATAAAACTGTTCGCTTCAGACCAAAGCCTCCGATAGTCAGTATTTCGCATCAATATATTTTTTATTTTCTTTGCTGATTTAAAGGCCTTGGGGTTTTCTGTTAATTTATTAAACCATGGTGGCCTGCCAAAATTTAGTTTTTACTGCTGGTTTCATGTTGCTGATGAAAAATGTATTGCGATTACAGTGTTTCTCAAAAACGGGCTCATCAGTGGCGCACTGCAACGTGATTGGTCCAGCCGCCACAAACTGATCTCTACATCAGTCTCTGTTGTTGTTGCGGTCACTACAGAGTCTATGTGCTCTCAGCAGCAACACCAACAAAAAAAAAATCTTAAACTTAAAATTGAACACTTTCCACATGTATTAGTAACAATATTTGTAAACAATAACTTAATAATTCATTACCTACAACAGCCCCCCCTAATAAGGGTAATTACCAATTTAAAGGGTGACCGTGGCTGATTTGTGTAAATGTGTGACATATGACCCAAACCCTGGCCTGTTTTCTAAAAGAGCAAATTTAAGTCCAGACTCATTCCTGTAAAATCTGTTCAGAAAGTGTGCCACGATAACAACACGCAACAAGGCCAGAAAAAACCCCACACCCACACAAAACAAGGTGTTGCCATCAAGATTTTTGAAAAGTCTAAAGCTTCATACTGTGCCACACAACAGCATGTTTATTTAAATTAACATATTGTGTGTGTATCTATGGCGCAAAGCACAAGGGATCAGCGGTGTGGTAAATCCAGAGAGCACAGTGCAATGCAGCATGACTAGATCACAGATGCAAATTGTTGTCATCAGAGAGTGCACATCTGTTCGTTTAGAGCCACATTTTGCAGTACCTTGTTCTGAAAATCTACCTGTAAGACGCCGGGCTTTGGCTGAAACTCCAGTGTGAAAATGAAACCTTTTGCACACTCTACACACACACACACAGCGGAGCCACTAAAGAGCCAATTAGCTCGGTTGTGACCGCAGACCCTTCCTCCCACCACTCTTATCGTTTCTTTAAAACAAGAGCAATCGAGGAGTGCTGAGGAGGGAGCGAGAGACTGGGGGGGGGCAAGTAAAGGGAGGAAAAAAAGGGAAAACTGTTGGTAAAGGAAGGGAGCAAACACGCAGTCACCCTGAGGAGATGAAAAGAAAGGGAAGGGAAAGAAGAGGAGGGAGGGAGGGAGGGATGGCTGTATAGGGGAAATCGCTTGTGAAGGATTGGACTGTTCAGTAAACCTGGGGGAGAAATAGATGTGTAACCAAACAGCAGCTCTATGGACAAACGAGAGCGAGCGAGAGCGAGAGGGGGGAAGGTGGAAGGAGAGTGGGAGGACGGGACGGAATGAGAAAACAAGCTCAACCATGTGTTTAAGTCAACAGCGGCAAGAGAAACCTCAATAGAGAAAAAGGTGTGGGCGGGAAATACTCCAAGAAGAGAGAGAGAGAGAGGAGAGAGGAGAGAGGAGAGACTGACATGCATAGACAGATACAGAGACAGATGTCGAAGGAGAGGAAGAGACAGAAAGAGATGTACAGAGAGAGAGAACTGAGGAAAGGCAGAAAGACATAAAGAGATGCAAGGAGAGAGAGAGAGAGAGAGGAATACCAAGGAAGCTCCTGCAGGCCGGTGAAGGTGCTGACTGAGGACGGCAGACCTACGACAAAGTGGGAGGAGAGGAGAGAAGAGGAGCGGACAGTGGGGTGGGGTAGAATGTGTGTGTGTGTGTGTGTGTGTGTGTGGGGAGGAATTAAACGACAAGAAGAAAAACTAATTATTCTGTGATTTCACTAATTAGCTCTGGCTTTACTGACAGGCTCTGCACGGCACCAGACATTTACCAAAGGATTCGCACTTCACTAATGGCCTGGGCGGGAGGGAGGAAGGAAACGGATGGAGAGGGGAGGAGAGAGGAGGATGACAGAGGAGAAGAGAGAGAGACACAGAGAGAGAGGTGGGATGGAGGGAGGCGAAGGGAGAAAGACGTGGGGAGGGAGGGTAAGGAAAGACGGGAGAGATGGATGGAAGGAGGGACGGGTGAGAAGGTGGCAATGATGTGGGTCTTAAGTTATCTGAAACCATTCCATCAAGTGACAGAGGAGAGAGAAGACAGAGAGAGAGAGAGAGAGAGAGAGAGAGAGAGAGAGAGGGAGGGAGCAAAAGCCCATGGGACAGAGTTGTGACGTCTGTTTACCCAAGCATTGAGCAACTTTTACATAAACTAACAATTAAAAGGCCTCATTTAGGCTCTTATCAGTCCAAATAATGAGATGAAAAAGAAAAAAAGAAAAAGCTGCGTGGACGAGGTCGTCATCTTTAGCAACCCACTGCATTCTGAAAATGACTGATAATAACAATGAGGATCTGAGAGGAATGCCTGTGTCAGTGTATGTACATGCATATTTTCATGCAAGCATTTATTTGCATGCATGTTTGCTAATGTCTGCCCATATTTACCAGTGTGAGTGTGAGTGTTTGTGCACAGTGTGTGTGTGTGTGTGTGAGAGCCCGTTGCACAGTGAAGTGTGCGAGCAGACGTTTTTCTGCCTGCACTGAGTGCTCATTTGCAGTTCCTGCATTTTGCTCTGGCAGTGAGGTGTGCCACGTGCCAGGAACGTGGCACTAGACGAAGCACTGGTTTACTGATCACACACACACACACACACACACACACACATGCACGCACACACATACGTGCACACAAACACACACCGCACACTGCAGCTAATGGTTACTCGTAGATCCAAGCACGACAGAGGGGGGCAGAAATGAAAGAGAGGGGTTAAGTCGCTGAGTATGGAGGGATTTAGACCTCAAACAGACAGAGGAAGAGAGAGAGAGAGAGAGAAAAGAGAGAGAGAGAGAGAGGGAAAGAGGAAAAGAGCGCAGCCAATGACTCACAGAGTGTGTAAGTGTTTAACTGCATGGTACTTGTGTTAGTGAGAGATAGGGAAACCTACAGGGACCAACAGTGAAGATAATGCTACCAATGTGCTAGCAGTGTGCCTCTCTTTCTGCGTTTCCCTGTCTCTCTCTCTCTCTTTCTCTGCCTCAGGAGACAGAGGAAGAGATGAACATACTGAAGGAGAAGGGATATCCCTCATTCCTCCTCCTCCTCCAGCCTCCTCTGTATCCTTCCTTCCTTCCTCTTTCTAGCCTTCCCTGTGCTCTCTGATAGAAACGGACACTTTTCTCGACAGATGAGGTATCCCGGATATTGACTGAATGTATTGATAAGTTCCACCTTACTTTGTGTATGTGTATATATGTGTGTGTGTGTGTGTGTGTGTGAGACTCTGTTTGTCCCAGGAGACTAATGTTATGCCTCCAGTTTCTGCTGCAGAGAAATCAATGACCACACAACCCCTCCACCACAGAAAACCAATGATGGGTGGATAGCAACATGAGTGTGTGTGTGTGTGTGTGTGTGTGTGTGTGTGTGTGTGTGTGTGTGTGTGTGTTTATACGTATATACATTTGTGCATACCTTTGCGTGTGGTTGAGTGTATTTGCCTGTCCTCTAGCAACACAAAGGGATAACCATGTTTGCGATACTTGTAAAAGACAATTCCCCTCTAAGGCAACAAAATATGCATACCTCTCTGCTAATCTGTGTTACCAAAAATGTCATTCAAAAAGCGAGAGGTGTTAATTAGCGCTGGCTAATGGCAGCTGAGGTGAGCTAATGCGCTCGGCCCTGCGCTCGACGAGAGAGGGCCATTTGTGCTGTGGCTGCGGCGATAGATGGGGGGTGGGGAAGAGCTGCATATTGTAGCGTCATTAGACTTGCTCATTGACCATATGGAGATCAATACTTAGAGCCGCCCAGGGATGATTGGAAACACACACACACACACACACACACACACACACCGAAATGCAGGTATGTGAACAAAAGCACATATAGTGCATGTACACACACATAAGTGTGTGCACAAAAACAGCCCGTGGTCTAAATAATGTTAATGATTTCACCTTTAGGAGCAAGCCATGAATCAAGGCTAACAGCTGCAGGAGAGCGGTTTTAAATGATACACAGGTAAGCATGTACACACACACACACACACACACACACACACATATATACATTCCATGGTTGTCAAATCACTTGGCAAAAAAACAAAACAACAAAAAACAAGGTGTTGACAGTCATTGTCTAAGATCTTGTTGACGCTGTATCAGAAGTTACAAGTTGATCTAAAAACTGCTCCTGGCACATTTTTTGTTTTTTGCAAAAGTGTTTATTAATTGCAGAGATTTTAATTAATGAAATAAATTGGGCTAAAAGCAGTTTTGATTTCTGATGGTTCCTTTATTTTTGGTACAACTAATGGTTACGCTCCAAAGAATCCAAAACAACCAAAATCCTCTCATTAAACCTGAGGACCCCACAGCTTGAATATATCACAGAGCAGTGAAAATATCATTTCACTGTGGCTGACAAGACGTATGAAGTCAAATTTCTAAAATTAACCTTGATACGCACTGAAGATCATTGTGGTTGAAATTTGTGATGGATATATTTTTCTGTCAGAAGAACTAAAGGTTCTGTATTTGAGCGATTTTTCACAATTCCCTGTGGACCGTAAAACATTTGTGAAGTATATCGTAAAAACAAACAAACAAACAAACAAAAAAACTAAATCCAGCCTCGTTCACATTAGCGTCATCAGCCTTAACATGTTAACATGAGGTGTTCATGTTTGATGTCTACACACAGGTATATTTAAAAGAATTGAGAATATTTCCATGTATGAATGAGTCATGATGCATGTACTCATGTGATATTTGCTCTCAGTGTGAATACTTGAAATATCGTAAAACTGTAAGTATAATCTCCACTGTCAACAAACATGGAGGCAGCTATACAGGTTTTAAGTCAGCCAGGGAAGAGCTTTTTTACAAATATTCTACAGCAGTGAACTCACACCGACTGTCACATCCCCTCCCCATCCATCCTCACCCCGTCAGGCTCATTTGCAGTAAAGAACTCATGTCAACTTTGGTTGTTGCTGCCTGTTTTGAGAGGGGCTCTGTGTAATTGTCGCTCTAGTTAGGAACCAGTTTAGGAAAAGGTTATGGTTGAAGTTACCGAATGTTAGCTGACTTTTGCACATTTTATGGTAGCTAACATTAGCTAAAACCAAGAGTCCTGCGGATTGACCCATTCGTTATTTATAGGACCGCTAGACGTCGCTTAACTTTAAACTATAGGCTGTAATGATCTGCTGTACAAACGCCTTGTGGGGTCGTTTTTTGCTGGAGGACAGTCTCATGCTGAAAGTTAACTTGACTGGATTAAGCACTAAATTGTACGCAGCTCTAATGTGAATGGGCCTCCACTGTTAGGACTGTGTTGCTTTTTTGTGGCTGTTGATTTTATGCTAATGAACCACTGCTCTGATTAGCTTGTGCTAAAGCTTGTCCAATTCATAGTTCTGTGAATATTGAGAGTTTAAGGAACGATGAGAAATCAAACAATCATACACCTATCATGCAAATATCTGGAAAACCAAAGGAAATATTTGTTGACAATAAAGTGCCAGGAGCCGCCAGGGCAAAGCCCACATACAACATGGAGCAACTAACAGTGAAAACCAGTGGCTTGAAGAACCCCGAACACATTCAAGGGTTTAACATTTACCTCCACTAACATGGAGGAAACATCCCATCTGCCACGCAGCCATAGAGTCCCAGGCGTTGAGTCGGCTGGCGATCCAACCGTGCTACAAATGTCTTTTTTTTCTGTGTATCTCTTGACATTGCACAGCGTTAAAAGGGCACTGAGTGAGGCTTTAGCTGCCAGAGAGAACACCAAATGACCATAATCTGTCAGAGGCTGGCAGAGCTGATGATGAGTAGCAATGACTCAACAACAATTATTCCACCAGATGTTGAGATTTCTGGCATTTCAAACTCGACAGCCTTGCCTGTAAACTGCTTTGTATCAGGAACTTCCCAGCCAATGGATTTAAAGACACTCAGAAACGCCTCACCTGCTCAGGGACGGAGGACAGGGCTACCAACTTGCACGGCATTAGCTAAAATGGCTAAAGAACCCCCTTCTCAACCCCCCAAAAAACAAAGGACAAAACAGTATTATTACTACAATATGTTGCACGCCAATGTTTGTTTTGGATCTCTGCTCTAATTAGTTTGTCTCTTGTGTGAAAATGTAATTTCTCTGTTTGCCAGTTGCAGACAACTGTAATTTAGGGGGATGGGAACGAAGGGAGGAATCAGCTAAGTTGGAGCGTGAGGGCTGATCCAGCTCCTCCTGCTCTCCACTGGTCCTACTCAACACACAACAGCAGTACATAGAGGTCACAGACTTTATTAGAATCGTACAATCTGTTTACATTGGAGGCGGTCAAATATGGTTAAGATGCCATGGCTGTTGGTTACAAAAGAGTGCACAGTCCCGAAAAAAGTGCATAATTTCAGATGAAGAATCAAGGGCAAAGAACAACTCACTCTTCTAAGCTGACATTTTTGCCTGCTAGGAAACATACAAAGTAACTGGATGGATTTAACATTATGTAGACTGGATGGGGCCTGGAGTGTACCCCACTGTTTTTTGTCCAGTTTAATTGTTATACGAGCCAACAAGTTTAGTTTATCCCTTACTTAACCTCTTCAACCCTGCTGGTCCCATCGGTGGATTTGTCACTGCTGCACAGCTGAGCTTTGTTCAAAGCCACATTTTAAATTCTAGTGGAGATCCCAGGGTTTTCAAAGAGCCCAAATAGGTCCTGCTGAATTACAGGGAAATGTGTTTAAAATGATGCACAAGACACCTTTTCAAATATTCAGATATTTTCTCCTTGATGTAACGGTGCAGCCATAAAACAATGGCATCTTGGGTTCAACTGTGTCACTCAATTTAAGTGTGATGTAGCTTCAAAGAAGCAGCGAACAGATACAGAATGTGAAATTGTTGTACATAATGGAAAACAATATAGTTTTCTTTTTTTAACCTTGAGGCTACTTAAGGGGAAATGTGACGGGAAATCCGAGTCCAAGGTGTTAATATCTGAAAGGCTCTTTAATCCAGAGATTAGCTCTAGGCACCTGGTTGAAATGAGGACTTCAGTTTGAATATTGGTCATGACAAACCAAAATACCACGCATGTCTTGTGGTTTGTTTTGTTATGGCATGACACGGTGCCAGGAGCTTAAAACAGGCTTCATTTGCCATCTCAAGCACCCCCAACACACAGACGTTTGCCATCGGACACAGAAAGTAAGAAGCCACGGTCACATGACACACACGTGTATGAATATAACAACAACAGCGGGGTCTGCGTCCATGAGCCCGATACAGGAGTTAGCTCGCCCGAGAGGGGTGGAGAACGACAGGAGCGTTTAGGGCCCGGTATTCCCAGGTGAGTCTGAAGACACAATGCTGGCTATTTCAGTCTCATCTGCAAGGAGGGAGAGAAGGAGGAGCAGGAGATGAGGAGCGGGAGGGGAGCACGAGGAGGAACGGAAACTGAGGCTCTATATTTAGCCCAATGCGACATTCCAGAGAAGAATAATACTGCTTCCTCCTGCTGCTGGTGGAGGAAGACACAGAGAGAGAGAGAGAGAGAGAGAAGGAGAGGAGAGGGGAAAGAGACAGCAATAAGAAGAAATGCAAAAATCCAGTTACATCAGAGGTAATGTTTCCCCACATGCTGGCTGTCCCGTAAGTTTCACCGGGCCTTCAACACAACACACAAGAAAGAGCTCAACTCAAGACACGAGGTGAGCAGGGACGCTTCAAAGGAACGGAGCTGCGGTGTCAAAAGTTTCCACTCTGACTCGCCGGTGAATGCGGGCGTTTTACGATCATATGATTCTTCACTTGTCCTCATATCCCTGACCTTCTTGGGAGGGAGGAGGAGGGACAGCGAAAGAGGAGAGGACAGAGAGAGAGGGAGGGAGGGAGGGAGGGAGGATAAGGAAGAAAAAAAAAACAAGGTAATAGGAATGAAAACATACCCCTGCACCCTCCCGCCCACACCACCTCAACTCCTCGCATGCACAAACACATACACACACAAAAACAACATTCCGGCCACCACACCAATAACTCATGTGTGCGTGTGTGTGCGTGTGTGTGTGGGTAAATCCATGTGTGCTCACCAGATTCACGTCTCACATGATCAAACACACAGCTTGGGGTGTGTGACCCATCAGGTAATTACCGCACGCTCATAGCAAAACAACTGCTATAGGCGTGGTGAGGAGTATCAGACATGACCTTTATCTGTGTGGGTTTATGTGTGCATGCCTCGCTGTGTGTGTGTGTGTGTGTGTGTGTGTGTGTTTGGAAAGCAGAAAAACAGCGGTTTCAAAGTTCCCTGAGTGACAAAGAAAGCGAGAAAATCATCATGATCATCATTCCAGAAAAAAAAAAAAAAAAATGCAAACCAGAAAAACAGAGAATGCACTGTCAAGGCACCGAAACGTATGCAAGTTCCTTCGTGCGCACACACACACACACACACACACACACACACTCCTGTGCATATAAACTACTGATCTAAACCAAAACCAATAAAGTACACTGAATGAAGTGAATTGTTAGGGTGAGAGGAGAATGAAGCAGGCTTGTGGTGAATGCTACATTACTCTGTGTGTGTGTGTGTGTGTGTGTGTGTGTGTGAGAGAGAGTGAGAGAGAGAGACAGAGGATAGGACAAGTTTGTGCAATTTCAGCAGGAACTGTTTGTGCCGTTCCAGACTGGGGTGACATGGCAGCGGCAGGCATTAACAAACGATCAGCGGCGGCAGAACATCACGATCGGGCCAGGGCTCAATTAAAGTCATTTTGCAGCCCACTCAGCGAGCGCTGCAAATACCTGGTTAGGACTCTCAAATGGCACACGGAGAGCGACTTGATTAAAGGTTCGCTCAACGTATGATTGGAGAAGGAACCAAACAGTGTGTGTGAGCGCAACAGTGTGTGTCAGTGACCTCTTGCCATGCGCCGACAAACAACTCCCCCCCCGCCTTTCAGCTCCCTACTTCTTCATTTCTCTCTCTCTCTCTCTGTGTCTCTCTCTCTCGGGTCAAGCAGAGGCAGGGCCCGCCCACCGAGAGGTCAGACAGAGATTTAGTTCCTCATCAATTGGACCAGACAGCTGTCTGTCAGAGGAGAGAAAGAGAGAGAGGGAGAGATGAAGACGGAGAGAGACGGCGACAGAGAGAAAGATATGAAAGATGGAGCGATGGAGGCGAGGGAGGGCTGTGACAGGCAAGGTCATGTTACTATGGAGATTTTACAGCGCTATGACGTCGAGGGTGACTGTTATGACTGTCTAGCATGCACACACACACACACACACACACACACACACACAAACACACACACACACGTCAAGGTCTCCAGTCCAGAGAGTGAAAGAGGAAAGAGAGAGATGGGGCTGGGACAGAGGAAAAAAAAAGAGGGAGAGTGATAGATGGAGGAAAGAAAGAAAGGGACAGAGTTTCTCTTTTCCAAGGCAGTGATGGGAAGAGTAAAGGGCGCGCATGTGTGTGTGTGTGTGTGTGTGTGTGTGTGTGCTAGCCTACTGCAGCCCCCTCTGCCAGATTATAGAGTGACGTCGTGTTATCATTTCTCTGATAGGAGCTCCGCCACAAGAGGAGGAGGAGGAGGAGGAGGAGGAGGGATGGAGGGAGCGGAAGGGAGGGAGAGGACAGAAAGGGGGAGGGGAGAGGAGTCTTATTGCTGGAAAAATGGTCTGATAGCCAAGAAAAAGGGAGGGAGGGAGAGAAAAGAAAAGTGTGTGTGAGAGAGAGGAGATAGAGACATAGTGCTGCACAAAGGAACAGAGCAGACAAAGAAAGAGAGACGGGCGGAGGAAAAAAGAGGGCAAGCAAGAGAGACAGAGTTTAAGAGAGAAAGAGAGAGAGAGCAGCAGAAAGTGAAGGGAAGGGAAAAGGCAAGGAGAGAGAAAGAGTTCTTTGTATACAAATACACACACACACACACACAGAGTGTAAAGGCCAAAAGTTACAAATAGAAAAAGCAAAGGAAAGAAGAAAGGATCAGGTGAGACAGCAGAAAGAAAGAAAGAAAGAAAGAAAGAAAGAAAGAAAGAAATACAGTGGAAGAAAAAGGAAAAGAGAGAGAGATGAGTGAAACAAGGCATGGTGAGGTGTCCTGAGTGAACAAGGCTGGTGGGTCACAGAAAGTTTGTGCGTGTGTGTGTGCATGAGTGAGTGTGCGTGTGTGTGTGTGTGTGTACACGTGTGTGTGCATGTGTGGCAACAGCAAGCAACGTTTACAAAGAGGCAGCTGTTCCATTAGCTCCTGCCATTGTGTCTAATTACATCCTGGTCTCTTTAGACACACTCACACCCTTACAAACACACACACGCACACACACACACACACACACACACGCGCGCGCACACAGCATATGTGCATACAAACACACAATCGCTCCCTCTCCAACCAACCAAGAAATCCCTACCATGCACGCTAACAAGAAGAGGAACTGAGAGCGACGGAGCTGCAGTGTGTGTGTGTGTGTGTGTGTGTGTGTGTGTGTGTGTTAATCACGGTGTCACGCACACTCCCTTACAACCCAACCCCCCTCAGCACAAGAATATGAGGCAGAGAAATGACACTCAAGATCCGCAGAGTGTTTGTGTGTGTATGTGTGTGTTAACCAGCATCTTTCTCTCGCTCTCTCGCTCGCTCTCTCTCTCTCTCTCTCTCACTCACACACACACACACACACACACACACACACACACACACACCCCTCCCCCAGTCTTTGTGAGGAGAGGAGGATCTGAGGCTTTGTGAAATACCAAACATACCAGCGGAGCCACATGAGAGAGAAAAAGGCAGCTTTTGAGGAGCCTCGAAAGACATACAATCTCTCTCTCTCTCTCTGTCTCACACACACACACACACACACACACACACACACACACACAAAAACAGACACACGCACATTCGCTTAGAGACACACTTGCTACAGGAGTGAGACACACACACACGCACACAGACCCACGTAAACATGCAGGCTAAGCTAACATGATGTACCCAACAGCAGAAAAACACTCACACCCATTCACATATCAACACACACACACACACACACACACACACACACACGTACACAGAGACTTCCTCCCTAATCAGCTCAGTGGTGTAGCACTTGGATAAGAAGCGTTCCTAAGGATCCTTGACAATAGTGAGACAGGAGAGCTTACATTGTATTAAACCAGACAAAACGTACACACACATCCTTCAAGCTGAGCACCACCAACTTAGCACTCTGACTAAAACAACACAACATGAACAAAATAAAGAAAAACAAAACTCAACAATGTTAAAGAACTGCGTGTTTATTTCTTATACCAAACCAGCTTAGGCCAAATTAATTTTAAAGCTCTTTCAGCAAACAGGTTTTGCCGCCAAGTGCTTTACACATAAAACAGATCAAAACAAGAGGTACCGATACAAGAAAGGAAAAAGAAAGTATGTCCCAAATGAAAAGAAACGGGGTTTAGGGTGTGATGTGTGTGCATTAGTAAGAAGTGAATGAATGACTGTAACTGGAAGGAAGTAAACAAAGGGAAAGGAATGTCTGGTGAGGTGGGAGTGTAGTTTGAGTGGATCCACGAGCCTCGACTTTCATTCTGAAAATCGCAGTGCCAAGAAGTTTATTTTGTCAGGAGTCGCCCTGACAGGTTGGAGCTACAACATGAAACTTTTCAGCTTGAGGCAGGAAGTGTCTTGGTAGCCTCCTCCTCCTCCTCCTCCTCAGGTGGTATCTTCCATGCTGCATCAGCCAGCGTAGCGAACACACCCAGCTCACCGCAGGCACCGCCCAGAACCTTCCCCAGCATCATCATCATGTCCACACTGAATACTTCAGTATACATGCTATAATATTTCCTGAGTGAGGCCAGCATGCGTTCTGACAGGCCATGTCATCAATGACAGCACCAATCAGCTGATCATCAGCAGACTACAGCCGCCTTAAAACTCCCAGTCTGACAGCACATTTAAACCACTCCACTCACACAGTGACTACATTTGTGTATAACACAGAAAATCTGCTCCATTTAGGTTTAAGGGAAAGAAATAGAGTGGGCATAGCTGGGGCTACATTAGCAAGGCCAAGATATGCCTTGACATTGAGGGTGGTTTGAAAAAATAAAATAAAATAAAATAAAATTCAGTGAATGTGGCATAGCGAGGAATTTTCTGCCTTGAAATGCAGAGACCATGAAGCACACATGATGTTTTTTCTTATTTTGTAGTTCATGCTGCTCACCTTAAAAATCACCACCCTGACCCTTGGCTTATGAGGAATAACTTGATAAGGCCTGTTCTATGACAAGAGAGTTGATGTTGATACACAAGTGGTAGAAAAAACAGGAGGTAATACACTCATTATTTAGAATGTACTTGGGCTCCCAGGTATTTGTGCAGGAGGGCAGAGGTGTCGGGCACGGGGGGGCAGCAGGGACACTAAGCCCTCACATGACAAGGTGATGCTGTGCTGCCACTATGAAAGATGCAGCAATGTACTCCATTCAAACCACGGCCAACTCAGGCCTGTGTAGAATGACGGAGCAAAAAATCTGATAACTTTGTGTCGTTCTGATCAACATTTTCCAAATAAACCTTGGGAGGTTATGTGACTTCTTGTGGTATGCCATGTCCTTTTTGTCTTTTGACTGACTGGCCTCCAAAGTTTATCAGATCTTCTGCTGTCCATGACATACCACACTTTTTTGTGCTGATGCATGAAACTGTTCAGAAGTGATGAGACTTTGTGTGATAAGCCATTACAGCTCATTACTTTCCTAAATCCCTATTCATTTTGAATGGGGCGCCCTGCGCTCCAACCCCACTGCGATGAGCCAGTGGGGGCCTGGCTGTGGGCGGAGCGGCACAGGAAGTGGGAGGCCGTGTGGCGGAGACCAGCCGTGTCATTGACGAAGAGGCTGACTCCATGTTGACGTCATGCAACGCAAATATAACACCTGGACCCACACACACTCGAGTACATGCATGCTGAAACACACACAAGTGATGCGACACCCCCCCACTGAGGACAGGTATGAGCTCAGCGACAGTCTCACACACACACACACACACACACACGAACAAGCTCTTTACCCCCCATGTCCATCCCCCACCTTGATTTATGAGCTCAACCTAGGAGATTGCTTTCCACAAGAGAGGGAGAAACACATACGCTAGCCTGCCGTTTGAAAGACACACACGCGCGCGCACACACACACACACACACACACACACACACACAATGTCATAAACCCATACCTGCCGCCCGTGTCAAGGTGAAATGGAGTAGGAAAACAAATAGATGTGCTAGTGGCAAGCCACTGGTCTGGTGAACACTGACTCTGGAATAACTGTTGGACGGACACACACACACACACACACACACACACACACACACACACACACACACACACACACACACGATTTATTTATTTCCATCTATATCCAGTAGGGCTGCACAATTAATTGAAATTGTATTTGAATCGCAATATGGACAATACTCAAATCGCAGCAGCAGCATTTTTGTTTTGGTAAAGGTTAAATGTGACAGCATAGCTTTATAAATGCTGCATTGTGGAGCTACAGAGATCCTCTGGCCTACAAACCATACCCTCCAGATGTACAAAAACATGATGGTTTGGTGCAGACCCCAGCTAAAACATCATCCATCATCCTCATTTTAATAGGCTTTTTTTTCTAGTTAAAATGAAAATTATGATGCATATATGATCACGCCCAATAAAAACGCAAATATTATTGCAGTTGCAATGCCTGTCAGAATAATCATATACATTTTTTTTACCATATTGTGCATCTCTATCATTCAACACTAAGGATGCAGATGTTTGCAGGTTTATAGACAGCACATGTCCTGAACAGTCTCCTAAATATCATTTCACATCTAATGACCACCACATCTTCTGTCTCTCTGTCAGGCTTCTCTTTCCTCTTATAAGTTTAAATCACTGTGAACAAAAGAGCCATCTGATGAGTTTAACACCTAACCCGCTCCTCCTAAACCCTCCAGGTGGAACAACCCAATACCCCCCCCTCTGTTGATTAATGGCCGTGGTGGAATGGCCCATCCTTAGGGATGGGGGGAGGAGACATGGATATGGCTCCTTAGCTTTGCTTTATATTGTGGTCACTGGTCCATGCATACACTATACAAGTTGAGAAAAGTGAAAACAAAGGGAGATGAGGCGGATGGCATCTATGTGTCCATATATCTCATTCTCAGTATATGTGCATGTGTGTGTATGTGTGTGTAGCCATGTGACACCAAGTCAGCATTTGCTACTGTAACACTCCTATTTCAGGTGCTCAGAAAGATTGACACTGTGTGTGTGTGTGTGTGTGTGTGTGTTTGTAGGTGTACATGCATACATGTGTATACAAGTCAGTGTCAGTGTCCAAAGCCGACCAAGAGAAGACCTAAATGCCCTTGTGTGTGACGCAAAATAGCAGTCAACCAAGAGCCGAGGTGTCAAAGAGTTACTGAAGACTGATGGTGCTTCAGTCGTGTGTGTGTGTGTGTGTGTGTGTGTGTGTGTGTATTGTCTCTCTCAAAACAGAAAGATGCAGCCTCAAAAGGCCAGAAATAGCCGTGTGAACAATACAGTCAGCAGGATCCATAGTCTATTACCTTCCAGCCAACAGGCTGGCTGAGCAGAACCAAGCTCAACAATGTCGGGCCGCAGTGTGCTGCACTGAATGAGCCCGGACAACACATTAAATGTAGGTATGACGCAGGCCTTGAGTATTAAAGCACATTTAGAGCTGACCCACCTACTGCACTACCACTGCACACAACCACGGCAGGTAGGAACCTTCTGTTCCCCACAATTGAAAAATGTTGAATGGGACTATGGATTGGGCTTTGCAAGTCCATCAGGTGTGATTTCTAAGCCTCTGCTGGCCTGTTCTGGACAAAATGTGAGGGAATGATGGAGTCTCACACTGGGGTTTAGCATTTCAAATATAAATCTGATTGGACCATCACAACCCCTTTACCAGGCCAACAGGGCTCTAACCTTCACGCTCAATGTCTCAGGAACTGCTGGGTCAAATGTGGTTAGCCTTTGGGGAATTATGCTTTTTTTTTTAAAGTTGATATCAGGCATCCAGAAGACACTTGTCTTTTTAATCCTGTGGACAGGTGAAAACCAAACAATGCTGATGTCACTGGTGCGACTCTGCTTCTTTGAGTATGCTCAAAGACACTTAATCATGCATGATTATTTATAGAACTTGTATTCATTTAAGATTTTTAGGAGGAGCTCAACCTCCTGCTCTGTCAACAAATGACTCACCTTATATTAACCATTCGACTTGGTTTTCCACACACTTTTGGCTGTTGTTAACACCTTTTGACTGTACTGGCACTTGGATCTGTAGCTAACTATGGGCTGCCAACAAACTGCTGGAGTCACTCCTCAGCTTCTTTGCATATGATCATGTTGTGAATACTAATGTATTTTGGTGTTCTCATGTGGACACAGATATTTTCAAAAATGGAGTTTTTTCATGAATAAATATAGTTGTGGACAACTTTCACCAATTGTGGACTGATTACAATTAACTTTTTCCAAAATCCACCAGCCACCTTGATTGTTTTACCAGCTAACTGAATTTTGAAGTGGAGAGATACTTCTTCAGCTGGTTACCTGCTGATGTGGGCTTCAAAACAGAACACTTACTGTACCTGACCCAATGAAACTTCCCCTCATGCTGGCAATACGTTCACCAGACCTGTTCTGCATTGCAAGCTAGCACAACACAGAATCCCGTTGCACTATTTTGTGCACATTCTCAGTTGTGCTCCAAAAGGAAATTAACTGTGCTTCTGTCAATTACCAAGTCGAATATTCATTAAAAGGTGCAAATAGTCCATCATCTCGCTCCCACATGAAGACGTATGCCCTAGAGACACTGGGAACTTGTCCTTGTAAATATACATGCAGAGGCACAAACACATACATACACACACACGCACACACACACACACACACACACACACACACACAGAAACATGTACACACATACTGTTTACTGTACACACATACACACACAGAAGCACAGGCGAGTATGTGCATGTACACATACACCCACATACACTCTCATACACATGCGCAAACATGAAGATGCGCGCACACACACACACACACACACACACAGGTTTGCTGTTGATGGTGCAGGTAAGGCTGTGCTTTCCCAAGCAGTTTGAACTTTGTGTGAGACTGGCAAACATCCCTGTGTCTACGGTAAGCAGATTTTCTGCCTCCATGCACAAAAACTACAATAAGGGAGGGGGGAGGGAGGGAGAGAGAGAGAGGGAGGGCAAAGGGAGAAAGCGAGGGAGAAGGAGAACGATGAGAAGTGTTGTAGTGTTTACCTTCAACAAAATAATGATAGGAGAGAAAAAAAGGTCAAAAACAATACATGAGGTCGCTGAGATCACTTTCCACAGCTTTCTCTCTCTCTGGTGCCGCAGCAGCACACAACACACACTTTTACTACACACAGATACACAGAAGTCATGTGATGGCATTCCAGCATCAAGTCAAGGCCGTTTACACAACCCAACACCTCTATTGAGCTCCACTGGCTGCACTCAAGAATATAAAGAAGAAACAGTATATTTAATACGAAACTGACAACAGAAGCTCGGCAAATACACATAACTCAACAATATTCTGTTTGGAAAAAGTAAATAATGCTCTCATCGTTAAATCAAAATGTAACTTCTTAAATGAAAATGTTTTCACTCAGGAGCACCTATTTGTTTATTTATTCATTTATTTATTTAGGCTGGGAATCAAACCCGGGCTGCTGTTGTAAAGACTCAGCTTTGATGCGCGGTACGTGCTCTACCACGTGAGCCACCAGGGCGACTTTAATGAGCAGCCAAATGAGCTGCACAGTTTTGGAGGCTCATTTGTTTATGATCCATAAATTTCTTCTTGCTCTTGAGTTCTTCAAATTCTCAACAAAGGCATGCTCGCTGGTGTTTCCTGCTCTTGCTGTTTGAGCCACATCAGCCGGGCTGCAAGCTGCTGGTGTTACCATGAGGGACATGACTCATTTTCCCTTCTGTCACTGTTATTTTCGTAGGTCAATGCAATTAATAAATCAACTTCCTCTGTTCAAAAGATGTCTGACTGTACATTTCCTACACAAACAATTTTAATTGTGAATGGATGAAATAAACCAAAAGACCACAGGAAAGAAAGGCAAACTGCTGGCAGAACCACACCACTATCAATGATAGTTAGAGACATCTTCACGCTACAGTCACAAAAAACACACGGAAATGTGCAGAGCATAGGACAAATATAGCATCTACACCCACACACACACACTCCCACACACACACACACACACACACACACACACACACACACACACACCAAGCAATTGGATTTTGCTGCTGCAAAGAGCAGCACAGAGTGACATGAAGCATGTGAGACCGAAGCTCAGTGCGGTCAAATTGAAACTCATTGTGTAAAGTGAATTATCTTTGGCTCGCTGAAGCTACTTCACTGCTCTGTGTGTGTGTGTATGTGTGTCACTCCCTCAACCTATAGTGTGCATGTGTGTGTGTGTGTGTGTGTGTGTGTGTGCGCGCATGTGTGTCCCTCCCGGAATTAGTGTGAGAGTGCATCTTTCCCGGTAAGGGTGTGTGTGTGTTTATTTGTGCATTTGGAGAGGGATATCGGGAAGCTTGAGAAATAATGATATAACCCTGAGAGGAAACAAAGGGGGGAGCCAAAAGAAACACACACACACACACACACACACACACACACACACACACAGAGGGAAAAAAAAAGCCAAAACCAACATGTGAAATTCATAGGGGTGCAGAGAGTAATCTTCATCTCAGCTGGATTGACTGTTTGTCTTTCTCTCTCTCTTACACACACCTCTGGTATGAACAAACTTGTCTTCATCTTCCTGTGACAGGAGCCTATGAATATACCATGAACAGATGAGCCGAGCGCACCATCTATCTCTGTTTCCATTCAACAATGGTGGACAGCCACAGATTATTAATCACAACAATAGAAAATAAATTAAATTGTCATTTTTATACACACACAAGCTTGTACAGCATCAACAACGGCGGGTCACTCAGCCATGAAGAATTATATTTGCACTGGTTTCAGTGGAGTTTTAATGTCACATGAAGCATTTTCAACACTAGAATGGATTAAAAAAAAAAAAAAAACACTGATTTGTACATATTCGCTCTTTCTAACACATCACTATCTTTTCTTTTCTTTTTTCTTCTCCAAACCCTTCTCCTTCTTTCTCTCTCTGGACGTGAGACCTTGACGTATGTGTGAGCGTGTGTGTTTGTGTGTCACACAGTAATAACAGCCGTCTTCTACGTCACTACGTACTGTTTGCCCATGAAACAGCCCTCCTCCTCTTCCATCTTTTATCTCTCTTTCTCTCTCAGTATCTTATCATGGTGGATGAGACAATAGGACCCCTGATAGGTGTCCTATGCTGTGCCCGATAACGCTGCCTCCCTCCGCTGCAGCTGTCAGGCCGGCTGATAGATGGACCAGGCACGGTCACACACAGATGCAAGCGCATGGACACATATGCTGCATGCACAGAGAGAAATGGTGTCTGTTGAAAAACACCACCAGAGAGAGCGGGATAACACACCAGTCTGGCCATCAGTTACTGGGACAGAAATAAATCACCAGCGATCACCATTTGTTGTATACAGTCACAATCAGCCAAGCTGCTCGAGTCAAACTTGACAAATAACACTGTTTTGTTTTGTTTTCGCTAGTTCTTTTTTTTTTTTATTTAACATAAAAAAAGAAAAGAAAAGAAAAGAAAAGAAAATTCAACAAACGTCAGAACATGTGCCACATTTTCCAAATGGTGGAAAGGCGTTTTTAGGGAGATGATGGTCCCAAAATGGAAGGTCAGAGGCTGGATCACTGACAAGTATCCATACACCGACATGCATTACGGAGGACACTGAACCCCTCCCTGCTAACTCGTGTAATTCACTCCAAATTTATCTGCTAAAAATGTAAAAGGTAAAGCCTGGTGTCTCCTTTTGGATCAAAATGCTTCAAAGCGTCTCACCAGAATGAAACGCTGATGCCAAACGACTTTTCAACTCATCTGAGCTCATTTTGAGCTGATTGAAACTGTCTTTGAGAGCTTCGACCTCGGGGATGATATTCAATACATAATTAGCTAAGTCATTTGCTAGCAGGAGCCAGTTGTAAAGGTCAAAGTCCATCTTGGCTGTTCCCTTCAAAAACCTAAAAATAGTAATACTCCCTCTGCTTCAAAAGCACCTGCCTTAAAATCCGACACTGAGGGGAAAAAAAGGAGCCATATCAGCTCGATGATATCTGTAAATGTATAAATTGGTAAAATACACAAAAATACACACATGTAAATGAGGCAATACAGTGTGTGAGCAGCCTGCTGTGGTGGAAATGTTTTTTTATTCAAATCCATTAAAACTTTTTTTTACTCTTTAACCTACATTTCTTTTCTTTGCTGTTGTAATGATCCAATTTCACCTCAGGAAACAATAAAGTTCATTTTATCCAGTGACTGTTCCTTAGTGATGATGGTTGCAAACACAGCAGGGCTTTCTGTCAATCAGCTAGATTACATTATAAATCCCAAACTTCTTTTTTTCTCGATGCGCTGACGCTTCTATAGGTGGCACTAGATCTCTCGATGTAGCCGACTGACTCCACCTTGTTTAAAAAGCACAGCATATATTGCAAATTTGAAATCCAGTCATTAGTTCCATAAATGTGGTTAGTTCACTACGCTAATGTTATTTCAGACTTAGTGAACAAGTCCATGCCTTCAACAGCTTGAAGTGTGTGCGTGTTTGTGTGTGTGTGTGTGTGTGTGTGTGTGTTAGCCTTCTAACACCAGATTCGCTGGCTAATAAAGCTGGTATCAGCCTGGCTATGAGTGTGTGTGTGTGTGTGTGTGTATGTGTGTGTGTATGTGGGGAGTGGAGGAAGGGGATTTACCCCAGAACAGATCAAAACAGCTGGACCGGCTTGACTATTTTCAGATCTCATAATCTCAGCAGTTGTGAAGGCAACAGTGGAGTAACTGGTGTAAATCAACAACACCCCTGAACCCCAGTGCTGTGTTATGGTCATTTGCACGTTTGAACATGCAAATGTTTACATTTTGCAACTAATTCTGAGTGTCAGGGCTTGAATTTGATTCTCCTAGTCTTGGTCTATTTATTCCAATCAAACCATAGCTGCTGCTACCAGAAAACATGTTATTACTTGCTGTGCACAAGCAGAGATTTGCTACTAGACACTGGGTGTTTCAGATACCAAATGTTAAAAGCTTTCATTAACTGTATACAGGATGAATCACTATTATATCAGTTGCTCGTAGAAAGTAACAAAATGGACATTTGTTTAGATGAAAATGTCCCATAATTTCACTTTAATTTATAAAGCATCAGTTCTATTGTCAAAAGTTTTTGAAATCATTGTGTTTTTCATGGCCAAAACAGTCCAGAAAATTAACATGGTTGACATAAGCGTAAATGTAGAGCCTGTAGCCTCTAATAATTAAGCAAACTGCATGAAATGTGTTCATATATGTGAGTGAGTGTGAGTGAATGTGCAACTGTGCCACTGGGAAGGAGCACAGGGAAGCGGGGAGTGTGGGAATAAAGAGGGAGAAAAAGACAAGAGATGGAGAGAGGCAGCTTTGCGCAACCATCAATCACCTTCTTGGGGTTCAAGTTTATTTGGCTTCATTTTTCTTTGAAATACAGTGCGCACAGGAGAGGGAGAGGACCTGAGGGAGGGAGGGAGAGAGAGAGAGAGATAGAGAGAGAGAAAAATAGCAGGGTAAGGGAGGGAGAAGGAGAAAAGGGGGGGGCAGAAGCAGGAGATAAATATAGGGAGGGAAAAATACCTGGGAATGAGAGAGTGAAAAGGGAGGAGTGTGAGAGGGAAGTGGACAGATGGAGGGAGCGAAAGAGCAAAGAGGGCAGAGAGGCTGGGGAGGAGGGGAGAGGGAGGAGATAGCGGGAAGCAAGGTGTGCAAAGCAGGAAAATGGGGGAAGCGACAAGAGAGATTGATCGAAAAGAGGGAAACAAGGAGAGGAAGAAGAGAACAAAGCCAAGTACGCACACCAAAGTATGATTTGTGTATCTGTGTGTGTGTGTGTGTGTGTGTGTGTGTGTGTGTGTGTCAGTGCCTGTGGCTGCGCAGGCCGTCTCAGAGCGCTAATGAGAGACCAGAGCTCCCTCTGTCTCCGCCTCCTCAATCACTGCTCCATCCCCGCTTCCCTCCCTCCGCGCTGCCGCTCGTCTTTACGATTTGGCCTATGTAGGTTACACACACTCCCTCCCTCTTCTCTTCCCTTCTCCAAACTCTCTCACACTATCCATATCATCCAATCTCTCTCGCTCCCACCTCTCTGCCTCTCCTCCTCTCGGTGCCATTTTGCCAGCTTCCAAATTGTGAGCCCGTGTTCCCGTCCGGCTTTCTTTCCAGTGTCCCCCCTTCCATGACATCTTGCCCTGCTGACATATGACTCACAGTTCCTCGTTGCCATTCAGCTCACTTGTTGTGTTTTACCGATGCCATCCTCCCCTCCTTTTCTCCATCTGATTTCATCTGAAATTTTTTTTTTTTTTGCCATCGCCATCTAAGTCACATTTTCCTCTGCTTGCTGTGTGGTTTTAGCGATTGCGTGCGGTGTGTTTTACTACATCTTTTCACGGGAGAACAACAGCCCTCATATCGCACCAAACCCTTTGTGTGTGTTGTGTTGCCATCAGCATCGTGTCAGTTTGATGCTCCGGCTGATCCACATTGTGTATTGTTTGGAAAGACGAACAAAGGAGAAAGATTCAATTCCATCTTCATCAACATGCCTCAGTGCACCTTGGGTATTTTTAGTGTTGCTAGTGATAGCGCAGGACTCGGCATGGGGCAATGTCGTTCACTTGGCTGGTGTGTTCACCATTCAGGTCATGTGATTGGGGGCTTTGCAGTTAGGTTGTTGTATTTGGCTGGGAGACTTCATTTTCACTTTTAGGAGGGTAGGGGTCTTCACAATGGCAGTTTAGCTTGTGTTTCTTTACTCTGGCAGCTCGAACCATATTAAGATCAATTTTGCATTTTCACCAAATCAAATGTAGCCACTCTAGGCCAACACGTACCTTCATTGTCAAAGTGACTTCCACACCAACATGTTTTATCATGTGTGTGTGTCGCTGTGTGCATGACGCGAACCATCGTGCGGCGCATTGCGTGTTGTAAATTTGACGGGCACAGAATCTAATATATCTAAGACTGATCAGCTGGTTACCAGTCAGGGTTGACTGAGCTGAAAATCAGCCGACTGCTGCATCTGGAGGGCGCAGACAGGGAAAGAGACGCAAACAGGTTCACTTCCACTTACAGTATTCCCATAATATTTCTATCGCTATTCAATGTCAGCAAAAAAGTGAAAGAGGGTTTTAATAACAATATTGCTTTACTAAAACATTGTAGAGTTGAGCTGTGTTCTTACTTACTTCTCTGTCATATTGTGCTGATTGTAAATCAAGGAAAGCACTGTATTTCTGTATTTGCATAATTTGGTTGCTCTGGGAAGGTACAGCATATCACTCCATCTGGTAGCTAGGTAACAAGCGGCTCGTCAACTTTAACTTGAGCTGCTATTCCCAATACAAGTCCTGCCTTATTAGATTCTGACCACTTTGATTGGTCAGGTCACGCTGAAGAGATGCTAATGAGCGTAGCATTTCAGCCTCAAGCTGAACCAACTTCAACCAACACACCGCTATCAGGAGTTGCTCCGCTACCACTGCCTGTGTTGCTGGCCAGTGGGATCGCTGCTTTACAATCTTAGTCTTGCGCTGAAGCCAATTTTGGTTTGAGAACAGCGCCCTCCAACAGAGAGAAGGCAAACCTGGAGCTGAGGGATGACATTTTCATGCCACTTCTGCCACACCTTTCTGGTGTGCATTCAATTTCGATGTTCACGTGTCCCTGTTTTTACTAGCGAAACTAAAAGGGAACGGGTCATCAGCTGAAAATCGCATCTCGGACATTTCTGAGCCTGGACTCTTCCACTGGCAGCGAAGTGATGCAAAGCAGGAAGTAGAGCAGCTTTCATTGATTTCTAAGGAAGCTATCCATTGGTGACAGATGGCTCAGGGCAATTCCTGATACTTGATGGATGCAGCGGAGCTTTGGGGTGAGAGGGAGTTTGAATTTGGATGCCCTGTCCATTTCTCTCTCAACTCCAACAAATCCTTGTTGTCATGACCTCCAGAGACAAACACCAAAACAGTGCACGCAAAATATTATATGTAAATCTCGCTGTGTCCCTTTTCACTCTGTCTCATGACTGAAATATTGATGGCAATCAATCAACAACTCCATCTCTCTTTCCCTCGGCTTTTTCCCAACTTCCCCTTGCCCCCCTCCTCGCTTTTCTCTCTCTCTCTTGTTCCCTCTTCCTCGCCTACTCTCCTTTCTCTCTCTTTCAGTATCAGGTACAAGACTGTTGGATTAGGCTCCTTTAAGAGCGGATTAGCTGTGTCGGAGCCGTTTGAGGTAAATTGCTCCAAGGAGTCGATCTGCACCCCCCCTCAAAAAAAACCCACACCTCACTCCCACCTCCTTCTTCCTCTGTAAGAAAGAGTCAAAATTCTCAACCTAATCCTCAAAGAGCCTTAGCGCACCTCCCCCTGCCCTGCACCCCCTCCCTGTGTGCCTTTTCTCCCTCTGTTCCTCTTCCTTTTTCCTCTCCTCTGTTTTCTCCCTCTTTTCCCTCAGTCCACACAGATGAGTGATAGATGGTGTGTGAGTGTGTGTGCCTGTTTGTGTGTGTGTGTATTGGGGAGGGTATACATATGTGTGCTGACACTCCGACAGATACAGGTTACTTTTGTTGTGCGTGTCTCACTGCATGTATGCCCATTGGAGTGTGTCGCTAAATAGTGGTGTGTTGTCTTGATAAGTGTGTGTGTGTGTGTATTAGCATCTGACTGAGCAGATGGGGAGGATGGGGTGCGTTTTGGGGACAAGGGCGGGGTCACATCTGTGTCGTCCCTAGTGTGTGTGCTTACATGTGTGTGTGTGTGTGTGTCAGTTGGCTTGATGGCCACACTCGAAGCAATCAACACAAACAAGAGGTGATTAGTAAGTTGAGACAAACACATTATTTTCCTAAATGGAACAACCGACCTCACACTCTTTCTAGTAGCTAACAGTCTCCTCTCTCTCTCTCTCTCTCTCTCTCTCTCTCACTCTCTCTCTCTCTCTGAACATGTCCAACTCCTTCTTCTCCTGTTTATTCTAGGCTCACATCCAATTTGTAAAACACTGATAGTGCAACGTTAATGCAGCGTGTAGCCGAGCCCTGTGCCATATTTCTAAATGATATATAAGTAAAACCTGCTTGCAGCCTACAACATTTGGACAGCAACAGACAAAGACATGCTGGTGTATGAAGACACACACACACACACACACACACATATATATATATATACATAAATATATATGTGTATATATACACACAAACACACACACACATGCACACTCGCTACCCCTGCCTACCCTCGTCTTGGAGCTGCCATTGATTCAGGCTGCAAGGTGCTGTGGGCTATGGTTTCCATGGCAACCGGCAGTCGAGTGAGGCAGCCAAAGTTTGAGCTGGCATGAAGAGAGAGCGAGTGTGTATGTGTGTGTATGTTTGTGTGTGTGTGTGTGTGTGTGTGTCTGTGTGTGCGCGTGTCTCTGCAGGACTGTGAGTGTGTGTAGAAGAGGTAGAGCAACCAAGCATGCATTTATGTTTGTGTGCGTGTGTTTGTGTGTGTGTGTGTGTGTGTGTTAGGTGCTGGCAGGGTGACAGCAGTCTGTTTAGTATGCAGCCTTCTGACTGCATCTCCCTGCTTCCCTCCCTCTGGCCCACAGACACAGCATAAGAATGATCTGCCCCCCTAACCCATCCCCACTCCCCCACAAACACACACACACACACACACACACACACACACACACACACACACACACACACACTTGCTTGGTTGCTCTCCCACATATGCACATACTCACCAGCGGTCTCTCTCTCTCTCTCTCTCTCTCATACACACACATACATACACACACACACACACACACACACACACACACACACACACACACACACACACACACACAAACACTATTAGCCTGGAGAGATACTGTGTCATGACTGGTTTCTTACAGAGTGAGCCCTGCAGGTTCATATTAAGAGCGAGAGAGAGAGACAGAGAGCGAGCGAGCGAGCGAGAGAGAACCTTCCTTTTTTTACAATTAAAAGGTCTGCTACTTAGTGTACCTTTGGGCTTGATTACATGATGAAATTACAACATTTAAACAGAAATTACAATGTTTAGACGGAGCACACAATGACATGCTGGCACACAGAACAAAAACAGAGAACATTCTCATCCATCCGTCGCTCCACGGTCCCGTTCCAAGTGCATCACAGTGACATTCCTGTGGAAAAGCAGCCTGTTGGTTGAGGCGAGTATTGATATTTCCTCTCCGACCCTGCATTCACACCCCCAGGGCGTGTCGAATGGGTGGAGATGGTCTGTCTCAGTGTGTTTTCCCTGGCACTGTCGGAGCGAACCAAACAGCTTTGGTGGGGGGAGTCGGGGGACCCTGGGAATCATTTTCCCTCCTACTGCTATCAGTGCTGCTGCTCAAACAGGCACACACACACACACACACACACAACATATAGAGGCATACACAGACACATGTGTGTACTCTTTTATCTCTCCACACACGCACTTAAACTTTACACTCTCATGAACACACAGTACACACACACACACCCACCCTTGCATTATACAGTCACACACACAGACTTATATCATACACACACCGATATCATAAACAGAGATACACACACGAGGGCACAAACTCTTACATTGCGCACCCAAATATACCATATACACATAGAGACACCCACACACACACACACACACAGACACACACACACACAGATTATTGATCGGGTGTAGTGGAGTGGAGCTCGGCACTAACAGCTCCCTCTAAGCTCATGGGAGGCAGAGTGGTTAAGGAGACAAGGCGGAGGTAGAGGGAAGGAGAGGTGGAGGAGGAAGGAAGGAAAGGAAAGGATGCAAGGAGGAGGAAGAATGAACAGAGGATGAGGAGGGCAGCAGAGGACATTTCCTATGCAGGCAGAAAAGAGCAAATGAAAGGAAGAGAGAAGACAAGAAAGGAAAATAAAGGTCACGGAGGAGAAAGGGTTAGGAAGGGAGGAGAGGCGGTGTAACAAACGAGTGGATAGCGGGAGCAGAAAGAGAGAGGGAGCTGTTTGTCTTGTGTTTGTCTTAACAGGAAGCGTCTGAGCAGAGGGAAAGAGACATAGAGAAGAGAGGGGGGGGAGAAAGAGAGAGAGAGATTACACACCAGAGCACGGCAGCCTTCCCCATGACCCCCCCCCAACACACCCATGCCCCTTCCCCCCTCCTCAGAGCCTCTCTACAGGATCTGAGAGCAGCTCAGCTCAAGCCCTGACACGTGTGCCTGAGAGTGAGCGAGCGAGCGAGCGAGAGAAACAGAGAGAGAGAGATGGAAGTGTGAGAAACAGTGGGATTCAGTGTGTGTATGCGTGTGACTGGAGGGGGTGTTCATGAGGGAGGGAGAGCAGAAGAGCGATGGAAAGTATCTCCTGCTCGTGGGGACAGAGGAAGATCGCTTGGCCTATCCCTCCTTCTCTCTCTTTTTCTCCGTGGTTTGTAAAAAAAGGCTGCATATGTAAGGCACCTCCTGCGAAACTGGCTCCCTGTGTGTGTGTGTGTGTGTGTGTGCGCACGCTAAGTCCGCCACCCTTGAGACCTTACAGAGGTCAGGGTGCTCAGTAGAGGAGGATGGAGAAAAGGATGAAAAAGAAGACAGGCTTTAACCACTGGAAAGAGAGAGAGAGAGAGAGAGAGAGAGAGAGAGAGAGAGAGAGAGAGCAGGAAAGGCTGAAGGAGAGTGTGTGTATGCCTGTGGGTGTTTTTCAGAGCCTGTTTATTTGTTGAGTGTGTGTGTGTGTGTGTGTGTGTGTGTGTGTGTGTGTGTGTGTGTGTGTGTGTGAGGGGGCTGGTGTCGTGACTCACAGGGCTATTAGCACTGGCGCCGCTCCTTTGTGCAGTCAGTGTGTGACAACGTAATCACACACACACACACACACTCACACACTGTCAAACCTCCCGCTCCAATTTATCAGAATGACACCAGAAGCCCTCCTCTGAGGCCAACACCTGTCAATCTATTCTCTTCCAATCATCACTCAGATAACCCGAGAGACCCGCCCCCATGCTGCTAGCTTCACGCAGCTGTGCGCACACTTGTGCAACAAGCCACATCCGTTTCACAAACATTCAAACACACACACACACACACACACACACACACACACACACACATTCAGACAACCACATCATCTGTCACCCGCAAAAAACACACACAAGAACATCTTCCACAGACATGTGCACGCGCATTTGCTCTCCCACTTGCTGCTTCCAATGAGACATGCACCACCGTGGCGACGGTAACCGCGACAACGGGCATAAATTAGCGTCATGGCGATATGCAAAGCGAGGGAGCAACAATTAAAGCTTGACTAACGAGCTTTTGAGGAGCGAGGCTGAAGTTTCCCTGAGCAGCTGCTAACTGGATTAGCCTACACACACAGAGAAATGGAGAGGGGGGGTAGAGAGAGAGAGAGAGAGAGAGAGAGAGAGAGAGGGAGAGAGAGGGAGAGACAGAGAAATAGAGAGAGAGAGAGGAGGGTACACAGGGAGACAGAGATGTTTAAGCCACCACCTGTGAGACAACACAAAAAAAGCCAAAAGGCTAATGTGCACATACGCGAATGCAGACAAAGAAAGCGGAATTTAAACGCAGCTAATATTACTTTACCCAAACACAAACAAACACCATTAGCCGGTGAGTCTCAGGGGGATATCAACATTGCAAATGTTGCTCCCGCACACACGCACACACACACAAACTGATGATATACACCTGCACACACATACACAAACACACCTTTCCCTAGCCAGCTGAGCTCTGCCAATAATCAATAGATTTAACAGGCAGTTCTCTACCTGGAAAAGCACCCTGCCTTTGCTTTTGACTTCAGTCCTTGCAGTGCAGCCGAGGCTCAGTGTCTGTGAACTGGAGTTACACTTGCAGGACATCAATTGTAGAATAATACAATGTCTCAGCTAGTTGTCTTAAACCCACTAAAACAACCTCCTATCTAAAGCTTAAGAGAGACAACCTGACTAATCATCTACGGCAGAGAGAAAATGGTGTTGTCATGTGTCATGAAATCTGTGGCGCTATACATAAAGAATGAGCATTGGCCATTGAGCATTGCTAATACTGGCGTTGGTAAAGTACATACTGTTTCAGCTTCTACTGCAGCTTCAACACTGTGGCAAATAGAAGTTAGAGCAATAATTACAATGGACTGTACAAACAGATCATTCAGTTAAGTAGTGGCCTATCTATCGTTCAAAGGGCATGTCTGTTTAATCAATGTGCATGCCAGCAGCTCGTCTAACTACAGAAGCTAAGATCTCCAGCTTAGCTTCTCCATCCGAGTTTGGTTACATCAAAATCTAAAGATCCAATGTGGAATTTATTTTGACTGCCTATATTTTGGACATATGAGCACATTCACATGTGGAAATTGAGCTTTTTGGAACATTCTTAGCCAATCACAACTCAAAACTCTGCTCGAGAAACATTGGAAATGTAAAGCTTTCTCTGCAGTCTAACCTGAGGCGGTGGCAGCAGAGGGAGCATGCACAGTTTGCCACCTGCTGCCAAAATTCTAAAGGTTAGATTTTCTTGCCACTGCAGTAAGTGCTGGTATCCAACGCTGCTGGCCCATTAGCGACAGAGTGAGAGGTAACATATATAATATCAACCCATACAGGTTTTGTGTGTGTATGTGTGTGTGTGTCATCCTCAATCTCAACTCCCGTACCACAGACCTGTGTGTTTGAGGGCTGAATCTCTGCTGTTTCACAGCACTGGACACTTCAGGACAGATGTTGGGTTGTTGGCCCTGGAATCAGTCAAGGCACTGAAGCCAACTAAACTATCATGTTGGCCAAGTTTTGATAAAATTTTCACTTGCAGTCTTTACATTTATCTCACAAGTGCAAAATTCACCAAAAAACATACTTTCAGCTTTACCTTTCGCCCCGTTTCTCTCCTGGTGCACTAACTTCAGACTTGTCAATCTAGGACTGCCACACCGCGAGTGCCCACCCACTGCTGCTGGTTCTTTGCCTGCCTCTTCGGTTGCCAATGAGGCAGGGGTCAAATATATTGCAAAGAGACACAGCATAGCCTGTGGTTCTTGCTTTCAGTCTGCACATATCTAGAGCATGTTGTAAGTATGCTTATAAAAAACACTATTTTTCACAATGAAAAAATCTTCCATCTAATAGCTCACTGTATTAACAAAGTCAGATGTGAGGAGCATTTCAACAATTTCAGACTACGATGCTCAATTCTATGAATATCATGTTAAAATTCCATGGTAGGTCCAAGTAGAATAGATAATATATTCTATTCAGGTAACTATTTTACTTCTCATAAGCTTAGTGGAAATTGTGACTAATTTTATTGTTTTGTTTTGGTCTGGCTTTCCACTTCTATACCTTTTTTGACTCCCTCTACATCCCCTTTACGCACACTCCTTTATGCCTTGCTCACGAATTTCTGTCTTTCCAGGCCCTTGACTTTCTTTTTAATATGCTCCGTCTTCCCTCGAAAATAAATCTCTCTCTCTGCTTTCGCCTTCCTCCTTTAAGTCGTTCTTTTTCTTCTCTTCACATCCCTTTCTACTCTCTCCCCTTTCTCCAATTCTCCTCTGCTCACTCAAATAAATCCCCCCCACCCCCCCAAAAAATACACACACAAATACATATGTGCACGTAGTCACGCTCACACACACAAACACACAGCCCTCTAGGCAGCAGCCACAAAGGCCCCATTTTAATAAATCTGCTCCTTTATTGGTGCTGAGTGTCTCTGGCAGAGAGAGAGAGAGAGAGGGAGAGGGATGAGAGGGGGAGGAAAGAGGAGGAGCAGGCCAGGAGACACAGATCACTGGGGGGGAGGAGGAGTTGAGGTGACTGTAGCCATATCATGAACATGTGGGTGGGGGGTGGCAGTGGGAGAGAAAGAGCAACAGAAAGAGCGACAGCGGCACCCACAAGTACTTGTCTCGTGTGCGCCATCAGCACACACTCTGCATTGAAAGTAATACACTGGCCATGAGATAACAACAAAAGCAACGGCATTAGGGTGTGAGGTTACACTTGTGGAGGTGTTTATTTGTTAAGGTGTAGCCCACCACAGTTCCTTAACATCATCCGTCCTCGTGAAGAGATGGAGTGACACCTGGCTGAACCAATGTAGCATTAGGAGTGGGCTGGCTGGTTGCTAGGCCGGGGAAACAAACTGCCTGAGGTGGGCTTGCGGTAATGACAGCAGCTAGCTTGGCTTAGCACTCCAATCTCAGCCATCAGTCAACTGTGACAGATTGGGGATATGAGCTAAGAAGCCGTTTAGCTTTGGTGTTCCATGTGGTGTGTGTGCATGTGTGTGTGTGTATAGAGGGTTTGGGGGCGGGGGTGGGGGGTACCAGTGCTGCTAGTGTTGCAGAGGCATCAATACACTCTAGACAGGCCATTTTCCTATGCCTATTCCCAGCCCTGCCTTGTTGCTGGGGCAACTACCGCCATTTTACCTTCCCTGGCTACACCTCTGTAAGACTTTTATACAATGGCAATCCATGTTATGTAATCTCTCTCTTACTCCAGGTCAGCTGTCAGTGTAAATATCCAAAGGTCTTTATTTTGTTTTCGAGCTACTGTCATTTTGTGTCTTAAAAAATCCTAAATCCAAATTATTTGCAAAACTAGGAAATTTGAAGGAAATCCACTGCAGGCTGTTGATAATTGGTATGAACTTGGCAGCTGTTGCTGAGAGCACAGCTAATGCTTCAGAAGAGCTCTTCAGTTTCCCAAAGATTTTAACAGACAAAATCTGCAAGGGTTTTTTTCTCCTTCCAAGGCCAGGTGCTGAATGCTCTGTAACACTAAAATATGGTACTTAAAGATACCTAATATAGTTTGTGACCACTTGTGGCACTAGAGTGTACACTAGAAACATGATATCCCTGCATTCCTCCCATAACATGTACTTCCAGTATGCCATGAGCACAGCAGTGACATAATACACAATGTAAACAATGAAACTTTCAAAATTTTCCAGTGTCAGGCTTCGCAAATGTTGTCAGCAGCAGGACAGAAATCAGCATGTTTATTAGGCCTAAATTACAGTGTGTTCTTGTGAGAAATTGTGAATGTAAACAAAACAAACTTTGTTTTCAACTGAAACTACATTGGGCACTTTTAAAGCTGCGTAATCTCTTCAGCTTTCTCTGGTGTTCATCTTACAGTCCAGTATTTTTTAATGCTCCTGGAACTGGGGCAGAACAATTGAACATACTTTGGATTGAGCTGAATTTTCACATTGAGCCAAAGCAAAAGAAAGAGTATTGACTACATTTTAACAATAATGCGATGTAATCAACTCAGCTGACCCGGCCTGACCGCCAATAGAGAGTATTAGACAGTTCCCCTACCTGCCCATGGGGCTGCATGGCGCTGTAGGGCATGCTCTGGTTCAACACCTTCTGCTTCATTAGCAACATCCTCTTCTGCTCCTCACTCAGGTGGGCAGTCTGTCCTGGGATTGGCCCCTGGGTCTGACCTGGCCCTGCCCCCTGGCCCCCACCTCCTCCTCCACCAATATAGGGAGGCATCATAGGGTTCTTGACCTGGGTGGTCCCTCCCATGGGCGGAGTCATCCTCTGGCCTATGTGATCAACCCCAGTGCCGCTGAAGTGACTCAGCGGTTTGGTGTTGTTGTAGGACAACATGGCTGCTGTTTGCTGCTGTTGCTGCTGCTGTTGTTGTTGTTGTTTGGAGAGGGCATTCTGGCCAATGCTGTTTGGCTGCTGCTGGGCCATCATTCCCATTGGGTTGTGGTTCTGAGGGAGGTAGTTGTTCATGGGGGCTTTGGGCCCATTGTTGGGGGTCATTCCAGCCACAAGAGGGCCCTGTGGCGTGTTAAAGGCTTGCGGTGGGTACATCATAGGGCTGTTGGGTTTGTCTTGGTTAAAGGGAGCTGAGCTATATGGGCTGGTTGGAGCGCCGGCAGGGGACCAGTTAGCTGCCTGTTGCTGCTGTTGTTTCTGCTGTAACAGCTTAGCACGTTGTTGAGCAGCCATGGCTTTCAGCTGCTCTGCTGGAGAGAGCTCAGGCGTCACTGGCCCTACTGGCTGACTTCCAGGAGGAACACCAGCCCCTCCAGGTCCTGTGCCTGTCTGACCCACCCCTGGGCCTTGGTTCATCATAAACCCATTTCCAGGCCGAGGGACAGCTTGTGTCTGAGCCTGGGTAGGGGTCTGAGGTGAGCGAGCCACACAATTGTGTAATGGGGAACCTGATGCCATGGCAACTGCTGGGGACTGCTGCAAAGGCTGCTGGGGAGGCGTTCCATTTGCGGCAGTGGCAAATTGAGGGCCTGAGGATGATGGTCGGACCTGCAGAGTAGGGTTATCAAACACAAAGAATCCTAAATGACTGACGACTGTGATTCTGGTTCTGATCAATTAGTCACCTGTTAGGATACAAGAGCATCCATATCAATATAATATTAATCAATATTAAGAGCTAACATCAATATAACTTGTGGGGTTCCCTAAGGCTCTATTCTAGGCCCTAGGCACTGTTCAACCTGTACATGTTGCCACTAGCTTTCTTTGCTATGCTGATGATACACAGCTGTACATCTCCATTTTCCTGTACATTTTCCTGAAACAGCCTGCAGAGGCTCTGAGGTCATCAGTGTCACTTGACAGTTTAAAGGAAAATCTGAGGATATTCCTGTTACGTTTATGTTTTCTCACAATGATTATTTTTATATTTAGTTTTTTTGTTTAATCTAATATCATTTTATTATTATTACTTTTGTCTTTTTTAAATTCTTAATCTGTTTTAGACTTCCTGTTTTTCATCTTTTGTTTTGTTCAAATGTAAAGGAATTACATTAGATTTGATTGTTCACGATGAGTAGCATAAATAAAGTCTGACTGACTGAACTGAATACAAGCTTTTTTCATAAGCTCTTGGTATAAATTGTGATTAAGTGAAGTTAATATCAATTTTTCAATTCATAGCAATTATCTTGTCATGCTTTTTCTATATATTCAAAATATGTTACCCAATCTATTTGCTAAGACATTTGAGATTGGTTCAAAAATTCATAATGTGTCCCTTCAAAGTAATAAGGCTATCAGACCAGACACAAGACAAGTTATGAAACATATTGTTAAGACAAGCAGATGACCTGTTCAGAGATAACATGGGATTTGTAGAAAAATAAGCCTTTATAGTCGGAAAGCAGATCTGTATACGGTTTCCGAAACAGACCAAATTTGAAAGCTTTGGATTAATTTGATAGTTGGACACTGAATTGGGCCTAAATAAAGCAGTCCTAAATAAAGCACTTTTCAAAACATGTAAAACATTTGACAAGTTCTGTTTTTAGGACCAGAGAGAATGCCATCATCCTCAAAATACTTTCTTTCCGTTTCTCTGCATCTAATTTGTAATTTTACTCATTTACTAGTGTGGTAAAATCACTAGACAATCTCAATGTATAACACACATGTGAACTAATCAGCTGCTATTCTAATGTTAAGAATTTCTTTAACTATAATTTCTGAGGTACGCTAATCACATAAGTGATTTTATCATACAAACTCCAAAACTGGCTCCCACAACATTCTGTGATAAAACAGACAATAACAGTGACTCTTAACTATATATTTTAAAAAATATAAGCCTTCAGAGGATGCGACCCATACTCCCTGGCAACAACATCACTAACACCTCTAACACTCTGCAGATGAACGCTGTCTGATCTGTAGTTTCATGATAATACATACTTCTTAAACATAAGGTGAAACCCTTAAGGCATACAAAGCACCGGTGCCACTTCAGAGTGCACAAGCTATCCAAAAGTACTTCATCTTGAAGCGACAACGCTGTTCCTGCTTGCCAAGCAGGTATGCCGATGTTTAGAGATTGTTGCTAATATGTCCTGTCTCTGTCTATAATTGAGCTAACGATGAAATTTCACCCACTCAGTCCCAACATGATTACCACCAATGGCACAACTTATGACAGGCATTTTAACTGGTGCTTACGAGCAAAGCACTTCATTAAATCAAGTAGTGATAAGCACTTTCTCTTGTTAACTGTAAATGTTTGTTTTGAGAGTCAATTTGGTTGTGAATATGGTGGTATAAACAGAACAGAGAGGCCATCACAAAGCTACATGCTGTTAAATATCCTTATACCTATAACAAAAAAATGAGGAGAACAAACTTGATATTTTGATTGAGCCACTCAAGGCCCACCATGCTGTCCTTGATACTGACCTGCGGTGAGCCCATGGGAACTTGCGGGCCTCCCTGTGGAGGCTGAGGAGGAGGAGGAAGGGCTGCTGCTGGTGCCGTCCCCCCTCCGGATGCTGTCGTATTCACTGCAACCTCTTGTGGGCCTGGTGTCTGATTGTTTGTTGGCCGGCCGAACTCTGCCTCTTTCTTGTCCTCAAAGTCCTCGTTGAAGAGGTCGTGCATATCGTCCTCTGGTACAGTATTGGCTAGCTCGTCGATCAGCTCCTGCCATTCCTGGTCATTGAGGTTGATGTCAGAGAACAGCTTGTTCTGATTGGACAGAGACTGGGGATCAGAGGACTCCATCCCGCCCGCGTCATCCAGTGGCTCCTGCTTCAGGTCTTTGAGGAGGCTGAAGCCGTCCTCCAGGTCCAGTGAGCCGTTCAGCTTGATGTCTGGGAGATGGCTGCCACCGTTCTTGCCCAGCTCATCTGGTGGCCGACTTGACACATGGTTGCTGTTGTTGTTCGTAGTGTTGTTGCCAGCTGAAGCATTGGGCCCGCCTAGTAAGGGCTTAATGTCCATTTGGTGATGCAGGGGAGAGATGGGTGGAACATTGTTATTGTTGTTGTTGTTGGGGAGACCAGTTAGTGAGTCCAAACCGCTGGCGCCCTCTTTCCGTACCCGTTTGGTGGTCGGTGAGTAGTTTCCTCCATCACAGATGCCGTTCTGGTCACCATTGAGAGGCGATCTTGCACTGTCCAGTTTCCTCTTTACAGTCTCCTGGAGCTGTAGGAGAGAGGAAAAGGAAGTGGATTAGAGCTGGAGGGGATCCAGAGATGAGACATTTTAGCGTTATGAAAACTTCCTGTGGTTTTCAGGCTTCTAATGATGGTAACGACATGAGATACCAAATCAATACTACTGGCTGCTTCTTCATTGCATCTACATTACAGTGCACACGTCAACGATAGTGATGAGAATAAGGAGATGCACTGAAAATCAAAGTTGTTCCAAGACAAATCAATTGTTCCTTCAGGATGGATTCAATCTGACTGAAATAATGAGCCACCCAGTGAATTCTCAGATGGAATATATTCTGTGTGCTGTACACTTGCACATGTACATGTCCAAACACACATATGTGTTCTTATACATAAATAATAGTAATAAAAAAAGCAGGGCAAAGGAATGAGGAGACAGGGAAAGCAGCCCTCTCCATTAGCAACCCCAGCAGGCAAGATTCAGCCAGGTTTTCTGTAGAGGAGGGAGGGAAACACAAAGATCATAAGAGCGGCTTGCTCCATCTGTAGTGTTCTCTCCATCATTAGCATCAGCCAATGGGCAGAGCAGCGGTTCCATCTAAATCCCCAGCCTGCAGTTAGATTTAGGCAGCCACCTCACAGTCCGCTAAACCTAACAGTCTCACTGCCTCTGTCAAGGCACAGACGAGATAACAACGGGGTGCTAAAGAACGATGGCTGGCAGTTAGGGTAATCACTGTCATAGAACAGAGAGGGAGAGGAGAGGAGGAAGAGAGGGACAGCAAACAGAAAGTGAGATGAGAGGGATAGGAGAGAAAATCTGAAGCAAGAAAGAGGAAAACTGATGAAAAGAGCGGAGAAAAGAAAGGCAAAATAAACAGAATAAATGAAGCAAAACAAACAGAATAAATGAGCTATAAACAGATATAAGCATGCATGCCAAAGTAGGAAATTAAATTCCTTTAATAGGAGGCCTTTTTTATCTAAATAAACTTTATGTGGGTTTTCATCAGCATTTAAAAGGTAGTGCCAGTAGAATTTTTAACTTGTTGATTTTGATGACCCCTTCAGTCCTTTTGTGATAGTATTTTTATGACAGCTGTTGCAATGAGTACGTTTACATGCACACCATATTCCGGTTCGGCTCAATATTCCGGTTAAGGTAACTGCGCCGCGGCAACTGGAATATTCCGTTTACATGTTACTTGGCATGCCCCCGTGTTTCGGCGTATTCCACTCTCTGACGTAATGCGACACTCAGCCGCGGGGGGCAGCAGCACGCGTGTAGGCGTCTGGTCTGCCGGAAAAACAGACGAAGAAGTCGTCTTCCTCGTCTTATTCTACTTTTTCTTCTTCTTCTGTCGCTATTTCTATGTTTTCTCCCATCGATATACTCCGTGATATTTAAGTCTTTCATTAGCTGAAGGTGGACTGCAGTCTCCTGGCTCTTGCTGCTGTTCGCCATGCCGTTTTCCCCGCTTGCAGGTAACCATAGCAACGAAGACGCCACAGAAGTCCTTGTGAGTCGAGCATGCGCAGTCGTGACTGAATATTCCGGTTCGGGGAGTTTTCCGACTAAGGTGTTTACAAGCCCCAATATTCCGGTTGGAACAGGAATATTCCAGGGGGCTTATTCGGAATTCTCTCCAACCGGAATATGACCTTAATCGGGTTCGGTGCGTGTTTACGTGACACGTGCGCAACCGGAATATTGCGAATATTCCGGTTAATACAGGAATAAGGTGTGCATGTAAACGTGGCCAATGAAAGACTTTCCCGTCCAGCCCCACCCCCTATCCTGCCACTACAAACTGCACCTAGAAGATAGTAGGTAAGGAGATATGTACACAGAATAAGAGATCAATTATGACAAAAAGTATACTTTTTTTTGTTGTTGGTCGACGATTTGGTGATTATTTAACATGATTACTCAGTGACTTTGGGAACATCATGCATTTACTGAACTTTAAAAAACAAAACAAAACAAAACTCTCCTCTTTTTAATAGTGGATATCCTTGAACCTGTCAGCGCGAGCTAAACTAAACATGCCACAGCCTGGCTAAGAGTGGTTTTGGGTTTTTAGGGGTGAAAGCAGATTTGTGGATATATAAGACAAATGAGAGTATCACTGAGAAACAGAATGCACTACAATAATCATTTTATCTGGATTACCATGTTTTCATAATCATTAGAGGCCAAAATCATGATTGAAAATAAAATGCCAGCAAATATTGATCAAAAATAAAATGCCAACAAATATTTTAGCTACAGCTAGATTAAGTTAGTAAAGCAGTTTTTTGCAAATCAGGCTTCATATTCATTCCGTTTGCCTGATGCTAACAACACACAACTCGTTCATGTCATAGTCTGCATTCAGTAATGTCTTGCTAGCCAAGAGTCTGTACCAGTGTGTGCTTGCAACTGTGGTTGCTAATCTGTATGTGACAAGATTTTTTTTCTGATGAATATTAGCCACAGCTAAGTTGGTAATGCAGTTTTACTTGCAGACCAGGTTTTGAATGTTTAAGTTTGCTCAATACTAATACCCAGGTTTGCATCAGAAACTGCAGCTGCTGATCCATGGGTTAGGAAAAATATGTTTTCTGGCAAGTATTTTCATTACAACTAAAGTGAGCAAGCAAGCCACTTTTGTCTTACAGGTGCAGCGTTTGGCAGTGGAAATGTTTTGGCTAACGGGCAACTATAAATCAGAGAATCGGTGAATCCTGTAGTTATCCTGATTGCATATCAGGCACAGCACCTAGGGCCCCACCTTCTTCAATATAGGGCCCCCACAATAAAAAAAAAAAAAAAAAAACCTCATTTAAATTTACTTAATTTCTTTCGAAACATGGGGGAAAATGATAGGGAAATTAGCTAGGATTATGTAAAAATTAGCGAGAAAAAAAAAAAACAGAAGATAACGACAATCATAAATATTTACAAGAAAAGAAAACTGTGAAAAATTGCCCCAAAACATAAAAAATATCAGTTAATATTGTTCAGAGGGTGAAATATTTTTTAAGGTTGTTCATCTTTGGCAATACTGATCTACTCATGGTAAATTTTTTGCCGAGGGTCCCCACATGTCTAGGAGCAACACTGCCTGATTGTTCCAGGCCCACTCGCTAGCTGACATGGGAATGGACGGCACCTGGATGTGGCTGTGGATTTGTTTGCCTATAAAATAATACTTCCATGATACAAGTCAGTGGAGTGAGGCAGTCCTCTTCCTGTTTTG
>NC_043980.1:33918682-33936182 GCF_902150065.1 Myripristis murdjan
AACTGAATCAAAACCGGATCAAACTCTCTTACACATCACACACACACACACACACACATGCACAGATTTGCCCTGATTGTCCAAATTTCATTTTGATTCCCTGATGTAGGCCAGTATGTACCTTAGCTGTGTGTGTGTGTGTGTGTGTGTGTGTGTGTGTGTTTCTGGTCTGGCCCAGTAGACTGTGAAATGAGTCAATTAAATCAAACAGTTCTTTAATAAGTAGAGGGGCGTGTGTGTGTGTGTGTGTGTGTGACAGCAGAAACCTAAAACGACATCTTTACGTCAACAGTCTGGCCTGTTTAGTCCTAGCTTACGCCGTATCTTGGCCTGCAAACGCAGCTGTGCGGTCGTGGGTGTGTAACCTGTGACCCCGGGTTCGTCCTTCACTGCTCCCGAGGGCGTTCACACACCGACCAGCTGTGTGAGGCTGAGGTGTGTGTGGGTATGTGGGCGGATCGGAAACGAGGACGTGTGTGTATCTCATCTCACAGTCTCCACGTTTAATCCACTTGTTTGAAGATTGTTTTGTTTCCCCCACAATCCCAAATCAGTTTAGTTCAACCCAGTTTCACTGACCAAAAATAGAGACAGCTGAAAAGTCTGCTCCGGGTTTTACCACGGATCCCCAGGAATCAAACAGGACGAGTCCAAATTGAGGTATCAGTGTCTGTAAAAAAATTGTTCATATTGCCCAGCTCTACTGTCCAGACCATGAGGATGTTTTCAGTCTCGAGCCCTGAAACCAGTGCTAACTAGTTTTGCAAATGAATACATTTGTGGCTATCAGTATTCGTAGCTAAAGGTAATGAACAAATACAGGCACCGTCCACAACTCCAGACTCACTGCTGCACCAGAGAGTCAGAGAGCAGAGGAGAGACATTCAATTTTCACAGCGCCACTGTTTTCCACTACATGTTGAAGTACATTTCCCTCCAATGTGCCATTCCAAGTTGTTTAAATAGTTATTTTTGCTCTCATTGGTGATGGTAATAATTGCATACATAACTTAGGCAAATATTTATCAGGCAACCAACTTGTACATTTCAGAGCTGTCTGTCAGCCCTGATGACCTTGGAATTTTCCGACAGTGTCACTCCACTTAGGTGCGTTTGAAAAGTTTACCTTGATGCACAACTGGGCCTGTTGGATTCGTCATCTGTACTTCGCCCACACACACGCTGTCCACAGACTACACTGAAGGCACCCAGTCAGCTTTTCACAGTTTGCATTAACCTCAGTGACAACTTGCAGACCCTAAATACTGTTTCACAAGTTCCACCGTAAAAACAGATGTAAGGTAACAAGCATTTGAGGGGTTATTTTCTAGAGGTTAATTATTTCTTCCTGTGGGTGCCAGGTGATTAACAATAAGTAGAGCATATGATAAAAAAATACAGACACTAATATGAAAACATGCAACTGGGGGCATAATGAAGTTACAATGAAAGAGAAAATCTGACAAAATGAAACTGAGGCTTCATATCTGATGTGATGGATTACCCAGCTCAGGCAATCTTAAAGAATATGAGTTGAACAAATAGCTTGTGTCAAAGGTAGGAAAACAAGCCCTGATGTTTTCAACAATTTTGGGCAAGCACCAGGAAACAACCTAGGGACAATCTAGAGCAGACGTTTTCAAAGTGGGTCTCCCCAGGGGACACCAGAGACTGGCGTCTCCAGGGGAGACTGACTGAAAAAGATGTTCATAAAGGACCTCTAATGAACAGATTTTTAAAATTATTAGTTATCAAAAGAAGACCAGGCAGTTGTATACCCTAAAATTCTGTGACTAAAGAGGTAGTTCAGTGATAGTTTTCCTATTTTCCAGGCATCAGACACACCACATGCTTTTGGAGACATACCTTTTAATGTATTTAATGAAGTCTAAAACTATGTCAACAATATTAGGCTTGCTTTGCTCAACTGTTGGATGTCTATAAGATCAAATTGCAGCTACATGATCCCAACCATCTTCTTGTCTAATGGCGCTTTTCCACTAGCACCTACTCGGCTCGACTCGGCTCGGTTTGTAAGGTTTTCCATTACGTGGCAGTACCTGGTACCAGGTACTATTTTAGTACCTACTCAACCGGGGTTCCAAGCGAGCTGAGTCGAGCCGAAAATATGACATAAACAGAGTGCAGGCCACTGATTGGACAGGGAGCGACGACACATGACAGCGACTCCTTCACGAAAACCAAACCCAGCATTTTTAAAAGAAAACGGCAACAGCGACCGTGTGCATTGATCATCACTGAAGTTGGCAAAGTTGGAAAATGGCAAGCAAACCGATATCGTGGTCAAATGAAGAGGTGAAGACTTTTCTGTGCTTGGTGGCGGGGCCACCTTGCTATGACAACTCCACCGACGATGAGGTGGTACTCAATTGTAATGGAAAACCACCTAAACCAAGGCGAGCCGAGTAGAGCCGTGTAGGTGCTCGTGGAAAAGCGGCATTTGGGAAGGCCCACAGTCTTAGGATTTGAAAACCCTGACCTAGACATGTGACTGACACATCTTTTGCATGCGGTCACCTCACTTTTAATCAAAAATCTACATCAATGTGTCCCACCAGTGTCTAAACAAGCTCCAGTGTTGCTATCAGTCCCATCTATCAGGACAAAACTGGTGTTACAGACCGCTTACAGCCAAGAACCTAGAGCCAGTTGCCAAGACGGGGTCGACGGCGGCTACGCTATCACTTCATTCTTTGTGCTCATGCAGAGGGCAACCAGAGGTGCAGTCAAGTAGAGCTGAACTTAGCAGAAGCCACAAAATCTGACGTCAAGCATAACGTTATTCTTGAAGATTATCAGATAGCGATGAGGAAAACTTCATGATTTCACTGCAAGTTCCAATGAGAGAATATAACTAGAAAAGAGGATGAAGGTACATTAAAAATGAAAGAAGGCAGCAGGAGTTAACTGGATGGTTCAAGCCCATGTATCAACAAGCATTCGCCCAGCTGAAGTGTCCTTCGGCAAGTCACTGAATCCCTACCAGCTCCAGGTCTGAGATCATTTCCCACTGAAGTCAATACATTACCAAATCATTATAAATATTATAAGAATTAAGATAGCACACAGGATTTTGATTTTTTAAAATTTATTTTTCTGGATTTCAGTTTTTGGACTCAAAATGACGTCCAAAAAAATGAAATCCACGGCTGATTTCTTGTTCCTTTGTGTTCCTGATCAAAACCCTGTCCATGGACAGAGCAGAAAAAAAGAAAGCTGTCTGTGGGAGTGAAGGAGAGCAAACTCCGAGTGACAAGAGGAAAGGTACAAACAAAAGAACCATTTGGCCACCATCCCAGAGAAGGGTGTGTGAGTGTGAGTGAGTGTGAGTGTGTGTGTGTGAGCATGTTCAATTCAAGGGTGGTCCCTGTGTACAGCAGGCAGACTAGCAGGCGCTTTCTCACACACACACACACACACACACACACACACACACACACACACACACACACACACACACACACACACACACACACACACACACACACACACACACACACACACACACACACACACTTAGCTTTTTAACAATCATACCATAAATTCATATTTTCCAGTATTGTGAAAGCATTTTGACACTGGGCCTAATATTGTGTCATTCCATGAAGAGAAAAGAGACAAATTCGACATGTGCAGATTCATGCAGTTTTCATTTTAATGCTGAGCTTTCAGCCTCGACGACCTTCATCAGACCATATGTACATAGAGGACAATGGCTTGGCAAAACTCCAGGACAGTCCACGGAAGTTTTCTCTTTCCTCTTTGAACTTTATTCTTAACAAAGTTGGGTCAGGTGAGAAAGAATCATTGCACACCTTTCCACGGAGAGAAAATAAGCTGACCAAGGAGGGGGCTGTATGGCATTA
Source organism: Myripristis murdjan (assembly GCF_902150065.1). Lineage (NCBI taxonomy): Eukaryota > Metazoa > Chordata > Actinopteri > Holocentriformes > Holocentridae > Myripristis > Myripristis murdjan. Next base: position 33,922,570 of record NC_043980.1, read on the forward strand.
ACTTTGAGGATGAATAAGGTTTCCCAGTCATCAATGACTTGCTGGGAGAATCACACACTTTCCCTTAGTGCCCCAGAATCTAGGAGATAAAAATGATTACTGCCTCATATTCATGCTGATTGTGACTTTTTAATGAGCCAGTGAGAATGCCTGGATGCTTAGAAGCACTTTTATAATCATCATTATAGGACAGGATAGCTCCTCCTCAGGGTCCGAGGCGGTTTTGCACTTTGAAATTTTGGTTATGTGTGGCATTGAAATATCTGGGTTTCATCTCTTTCAGCATTATCAGCAAACGACCATAAAAATGCCAAACACCTTATTTAAAACAGCACTACGTAACTCAACAGCCGGTCTTCTTTGGTATGACTACAGACTGACATGGCTGAGGTCTGATTAATGTGACTTACATAGTTGGTGTTGAATTGTCGAGAAACTGAAAATGCTAAAGGCCTAAAGAGAAAAATAGCATAAGTCAAACAGGCCTAAAAGCTATCTTATATTTCTAATTACATAACATTTTATTAATTGGCATATTATATGGACTTGTATCATTGTACTGTCCATTAATTAGGCCTCTAATAAGGTAATCTGTCTTTACTGAATTTGATTTCAATTTCATGTGCAATAATTTGAAAATGGCTTGAGGGCTACAAGGTTGGTTGCCTATGCCATATGCAACAGCACTTCAGCTCAATAAAGTGACGCTGTTGTCTTTATAGTGAGTGCACAATACAAGCCTAGTCACCCCGTGTATGTAGCTGCTCGAGGCGCCTAGCAGGAGTTTAAGCATACTGACAAGTCACAGAACTTGAAAGGAATAGAACGGACATTGAACTGTTTGCTGAGTCATTTGAGGTTCAGGCAGGTTCAGAATAAAATGTCTTTTGTGGTTATTGATACAGTGACAACACACGTGTGGGGCAGTAACGTGTGTCACACTCCTGTCTGAACTGAGGATATGTTGTGCTGTGGATGCTTGCCAAAAATAGTAAATAAATGTCAATATTTACCACCAACGGGAATACGGAAGTTAGCCTGTTGCAATGACTACAGCTCTTTGAAATGACAGAGTCATATCAGACCATTCTGCTATGCTGATTTGAAGAGTAAAGTCCGTTCAAGCTCTGTGGATAAGGCATAAGTCTGAATGCCGACCTGCAATTTTGTAAATAAATCCCCACCTGAGATAGACTGGTGACCTGTGCAGGGTGTTTCCTGTAACACTAATTAGGATAAACAGCTTGTAAAAGGGTGAACTTGGAACTTTCCTTAACCTGGGACTTGCCAGAACCCGTGAAGTTCAGGTTCTGCCTTTTGTTTCCTTCTCCACTGCATGGAGAACCAGCAGCAGGAGCTGCTCCAGGCTTTATCTTTTTGAAGCCATACTTGATTTTTCTCCACTGTTTGGCTGTGCACTGGACGCCCAGCTCTCCCAAAGGCAGTGATTTTTTTTAAAATACTTTTTCAATTTCTAACCAATGATCTATAATTTACTATAGATCTACATTATTTTAATCATCAGTGTTTTTAACAGCTGAGACAAGATCCTGCCGAATGTCAAAGCCATTTTCCGCTAAAATGTGCACACGAGGCAGTCAGGGTTGATACTTTATTCTCCCCAAATAGTGATCAGGACTTGCAAATGTTAATACAACTTGCAGTTTGCACTGTTTTGCTGTTTCGTTTTCGCTTTATGCTGTAGCCCCCTGTTAGCACATATTTACAGAAGTGTTGCCAAGTCACCGCTTGGACCAATTAAGACGACAGTCCTACTAGCTCCTCCTAAAAGTTATTAAAAGGAAGGAATAGCTGCGAAAACCAATGCATTTTTTCTGTGGTTTTTCAGTCTTTGGGTTTATTGGATTTTTCTTCCAAGGCGCTCAGGATTACAGGGTTTTGGTAAGGTGTCTCTTGAACGTTTGGAGAAACACTGCTCTTCCATCCTTTTGAATAACTGTTTCATCAACTCCAAATGAAGTGGGAGATGTTGCACCTCAGTTTCAATCGACGCAGGCTTTTGAAGACAGATACAATACAGGTAGTTTGTATTGACACTGACAGTACATGGACTGATATTCAACATCCTAAAATCTGACCATTTTATGCCCCAAAAAAAATGAAAAGTATTCAGTGTTTTCCCAAGAATTTCATTGTTGTCAAGATGGAAAGGGCTGTGAAAGATTCAGACGATGTCAAGGTAAAACACTACACATAAAGCCACACAAATTCAATTATTTTAGGGTTAGTAGATCCTTTAGTTTGAATGACCTGCTCCACATAGTCAATGCTGGGGGAATGTCTGGAGTATAATGATACCTTTAAAGGGTTTTCTTGCCTATTAGCTCATTTGCCTGGGCAGTGTCAGAGAGAAAGTGGTACCTTTAGTGGTGTTTTCTGTTTGATCAGATGTAGTTTCACACTGCACATATTTAAGTGCATCAGATAAGAGAAAACATTTGTTGAGGGGTGTGTGTGGGAAGGAGCTGGGCCAGGAACATGCTGGTGAAAAATGGAGGCAAACCTTTTGCAGGAGAACAAAAGGTTTATCTTGGAAATCAACCGAGCATGGACAACACAAAGCTGGTAATGCAATTTGGTTTGGTGATACTGGCGGTAATTGTGCTTTAGTGTTCCCACCAAACACATTTGGAAGATGTCTGCTCAGCAGGAATATTTGTTAAAGGACCATGCCTGTGATTTGCATGATTAGGCTAATATCTACAAAATGTACACAATTCTTGTTTCCGCTAATCTTTTTCCAAAAGCAAGCTGTCATATTTTAGAACTCTAATATGGGGATAACAAATATAATAATAATAAAGAAAGAAAGAATTTAAAAAAACAAAGAACTCCAATATAATTACTATGTTTTATCCAGCCACTGGGTTCCATTCATTCCGCTATGATATGAAGATGAACTTTCAGAGACTTCAAACTTTCTTAACACCAGTACTGAATGACTGTGATAAAGTTGTGCACATTAGTTTCCCTAAAAGCAGCAGCACTGCGTTTCAGTGACTTGAAATTGGGTGGTTCGCTACACCAGAAAATAGTCCCCCAGCGAAACATTTGCTTTACACAGAGAATTATCAGTTCTGTGGACTATAAATGGCGACAACTTTGTTAGCCATTGGCACAGAACATCATAAAGTGGGTGTCTGAGGTGTGCCCCGGTGGCTCACCGGATAAGAATGTGTACCGTGTCTTGAGGCTGAGTCCTGACCGCAGCATCCTGGGTTTGAATCCGACCTCAGGCCATTTGCAGCATGTCATCCCCTCTCTCTCCTCTACCTTTCCTGTTTCTATCTCTACCTTGACTGTCAAGCAAAGCAGAAATGACAAAAAATAATCTAAACTAAAAAAGTGGGTGTATCAAGCAAAAACTAATATTTCAAAATCAAGGAATTTTGATTATATGTTGGTAAATAGTACCATTTGGCACGGTCACATGATTTGCAAAACGGTTTGTTGCAATGTAAAATGTGGGTAAATTGTAGGAATGGGCCAAACATTCAAAATCACTGTTTTGGTCCTTTAAGGCTCCAGGTGTCAATAAGGTGCTGATCTACTCTCTTCAAAGAAGACACAATTAGATGTTGGCATACCTGGAGAAGGTGGGTGAACGCGTTCCCACCATGACGTGTAATAATAAAATTAAAAATGCATTTGGTTCCCGCGGTTGGATCGAATCAGAGTCGAATTGTGTCAATCAAACCACACTCAGGTTCACTTGGAAGTGGCCCCAGACTACAATATGGGCCGGTTGTTTTTGGTCATGCAACTGGTGTGTTCACACCTGCCCAGATGAACCAGCCAACGGGGAAAACACACCAGGATTCCATTCAAATCGACTAAATACTGTCACAATGCCCTGAATGAAACACCTGTTTACGTAACAATTACTTAACAATTTCATGACAGAAAAAGATGTGCAATATGTTTATGTGGCTGTGATCAGAAAGGAGCTTCCATTATAATGTGGACAACATGATATTTATTTATGTAATTTATATGTGTTGTATTTCTATGATATTTACACCAGTATCGGTCCCATGTATGAGAAAACTGATAAATGGGTCCAGTAGCACCTTATAGTGGCAGGTACCAGTCAGGGACTAACACAACCACACATACACACACACTATAAACACTATGGTGTATTTTATTACTCTGCAGCTCTGTGTCATATGCCTGTGGTGTGCGTTTGTGTGTGTGTGTTTGTGTGAGAGAGCGAGAGTGTGAGCACGCACATGTACGTGTGTCATCAGCAGTTTCAAACCTGCTGACCTGACATAAAAAGCTAGTGGCCGCAGAAAACCATCACTCTTTTTTTCTACCCCCCAACACCAAGTCCCATCTCAGTAACAGACACCTTATTCTGTGTGTGTGTGTGTGTGTGTGTGTGTGTGTGTGTGTGTGGGGCGGGGGGGGGGGGGGGGGGGGGGGGGGGGGGGGGGGTTATGTATGGAGAGAAAGAGAAAGAGAGTGCTAAAGAGCATTGTGTGTTTACTAACACATTTACAAACCATTAGCATTGAACGCACAACTAATTACTTTCCAAGTCAAGGACTGTGTGTGTATCTGTGTGTGTAACTCAGTGTGTCTTTGTGCGTGTGTGTGTGTGTGTGTGCGTGTGTGTGTGTGCATGTGTGTCTGTGAGTGTTTACATTTTCAAGATAAAGTGTAAGTAAGAAAAAGGACAAGCAGAGAGAAGAGAGAAGCAACACGGAGAGAGAAAACAAGGGGACGAGAGAGGGGAAACTGTGTGTGTGTGTGTGTGTGTGTGTTTGTGGTTCCTGGCTGAGCAGCTCCTCTATTTTTAGAGCTGCGGCTCCTTCCTGTTTCTGGAGCCGTACCATCGTGCAAGGAGGGAGGGGGAAGAGAGAGAGGGGAATGAGAGAGAGAGAGAGAGAGAGAGAGAGAGAGAGAGAGAGTGAGGGGGGATAGCCGAGATGGAGGAGAGAGGAAAGAGAAAGAAAAATAGAGGGATAATGTGAGGGAGAGAGTGAGCGAGAGAGGCAGGGAGATGGGGAGAGGGAGGAAGTGTGAGTGGGTGGGTAGGAGGGGAGACTAGTCGTGTTCAAGTCTTTAGTAAATCAACAGATCCACCCCCTCTCTTTTCCTCTATCACTCTCTCACTCTCTCTCTCTACAATCCCTTCTTCCTCCCCCTCCCTCTCTCACTCAACAACATGGGCTAGGCCAGCAGCAATGAGATAGCTATTCACCAAGAGGAAGAGAAGGAGAGGCTCAGAGAGAACACACGGCTGCTAAAGGACCGTTTCTGTTTTGTTGTTTTGATCATCCAGAGTTTCACTCCTGACTGACAGATCCATCATCTGAAAAACAACCGACTCCACCATTTGAGATTTCTGACATGGAAGACCTTTGACCTAAATACTTTTTGAGGATGGACTCATCTGTATTTTTTAAATCACAACTGATGAGGTTCAGGTAGCAACATATTGTTCCCATGGTGCGTTTATAGTGAAACTGGAATATATGGTTTGGCTCTCTGGTAATCACTGCACACGTTATAGGATACAACACGCTAAATGAGTGCGATTCATTCACTACACTCAGGGGGTCAAACAATACTCAAGTGACCATAGCCTAATACTTTAGTAGACCTTTGCCCTACAAAAAGAGTGGCGTTTTTGAAACTTAACAGAGGAAGTCAAGGATTGGCTGCTCCAGCCTTTGAGTTGGATGGTTCATCCACTCTGTCATTAAATAAGGACAGCAGTCGAGCCCGATTATATTCAATTATTGTATTTGATGCTCTGTTGGGAGTAATAACTAGGTGTAATTTGAAGACATTTTTTAATCGTTAACCAGAAATCGTGTTTACTTGGTCTGGATGGCGCTCCGTGCAGTGACTGTTAGATATTTCCCCCTTTACGCTGGCTGGCTTCTTTATAAAGTTTGTGTCTTCAGCCATAACCGGAACAACTTCTACAACTTTTACTGTTATGAATCTCAATTATAATGTAGAATTATAAATGCTTAAGTTAGGCAGAACTTCCAAATAAATAAAAACGTTTCCCTTTGAGAGCAGCGCCCTCTAGCAGGCCCTGACCAGACAGACACACATCTTTGCTTCAGAAGTGGCTGAGCATTAGTTCGCCACCAGGACTTTCCATTTCCAGCATGTTGCTTCTGCTTAGTCCAGTATCTGAGAGAAGGGAAAAATAAAGCTGAAGGCCAACATTTTCACCCAACTTCTGCTGTTACTTTCCACTTTACATTAAGTTGCTCTTCGATGTTTAAGCTGACATAATGTATCTATTTCTATTAGCGAAACGTGACATTTTTGCCCTCCAGTGAGTCTGCTGTAGAGTTTATTTAATCAAAGCTGGTGCATGTTCCTGTTGAATGTCTGCCTATAGGCGTCTGAGATTCACCCTCACCAAGTTGTAATTCAGCAGTGTTTGTCAAGAGGAACAGGTCCCAACCTTTAAAGCAAAATACCACCCTAAAACACATGAACACTGTTTTTTTTGTTTGTTTGTTTGATGTTTTAGAGGAAATTGAAACTTGATCATGAACATTTTATGTTTACATTCCTGAAATGTGGTTCTTACTACATTGAAGCTGTGCTGAGAAACTTTCTCAGTGATATCAATGGATAAACATTTGGCTCATTAGGCACAAATAAGACAAACCCAATATCAAGTAACAAAATGACACCAGAAACACAAAGTAAATCGCCAGTCCACGCTGTGAAAGGTTTTTACAGCTACATTAAACAATATTATGTGCATTTCTTAGCAGTAAATTAACCCCTTGCAATGTGAGAGTCATCATTGTGGGTTGTCTTTCCATCAAACAACAACATCAAACAACGGCAGCCTGCTGTTATTTCCTGGTGTGAGCTTTCTAAATTTCTGTACCAGCATGACGACAAGCTCCTCCTCTGCCTCCCACTTCACCTCCTCGCTGCTGCAACTTCATTCAAAGATTCTCTGAAACTGTACATTCAGCAGATAAATGTGTCAGCACTGCAGTGACAGAAAAGGTTCATACAAAGTTTACCTTGTAGCTCAAAGTCACCACATTTCCTAATTGAAAATCAGAGACAAAATAATCCAACTAATCCAAGAGGAGCCTTGCTAAGTAAAAATGTGTCCATAATCTTGACACTGGTGGACTCTCGAGTGGTCAGAAAATCACTTAGTGCAGCTAAGTAGTTTTAATTTGTTTTAGACTGGATTCTTCTTTGAACTAACAAAAAGTACACAGAAGTGTTTAATATATGGGAAAGGGAAAGACGTAATGAAACAACAGGAACAATAATCAACAAAGCATGGTACGCATACACACACACACACACACACACACACACACACACACACACACACACACACACACACACATATATATATATATATATATCTATATGGAAGCAATGCCAAAGTGGCCTTTCATTTATTTATTTTGGTCTCAAGATGCTTGTCCCATCCATGTGTAAAGTTTCTGCATTCATAATGAGTTTGCCTAACATGGCCTGTTAGCGAGTTGTGACCTTTTGTTTCAACATACAGCTAACAATGCTAACAAGCCAAAATGTAGAATAATGGCAACTTTTTTTTTTATCTTGTTTTAAATGTGAATGGTGAATACAATGAGTGAAACTCTTAGTTCAAACAAATCAGCATAAAACTGAACGTGTTTGAAAAGCTTTAAAAATAGACACCATTTGGCTACCTTGAGCTCCTCAGGCATGAATCGCTCTTGGTTTGGATGTGACAGGATGGAACTTATCACCAGCCAGCAGCCAAATGCTGCTGAATTTTGGCCGTGGCTGTTAAGTTTCTTTACTGCACCAGTCACTTTGGAAGATGGCCAGCCATTGTTTGGACAGCTTATTATATTCACAAAATGCAACTGACAAAGTGCTAAAAGTGGCTGGCAAATTTTGTGTGTGTATTTGCCGCTGCAGCCAGTGAACAAAAACAGCTTCCGGCCCTGACTGCAGATATGAAAAAGATTGGAAAGATGGGAGAGGGAGAGATAGAAGAGAAAGAAACAGTGAAGGGGGGACCCTGGCTCCACGGCCAGATGGTCACCAGGAGGGGCCTGACAGCTGTGTGTGTGTGTGTGTGTGTGTGTGTGTGTGTGTGTGTGTGAGAGAGAGTGAGTGAGTGAGAGAGAGCGAGAGAGAGAGAGAGGGACAGATTGTGTCCAACACCTGTCCTCCTAGGACATGGTGACAAAAGAAAAAACAAGAAAGGCCAGCTAATCTCAACATGGGCCAAGATCAAACACACACACACACACACACACACACACACACACACACACACACACACACACACACACAGACACACACACAGAGAAACAGAAGAGAGACAGATCCCGTTATATTAAAGTCACCAACTTAACTGTTAAGAGGAATTAAGTTTTCAGATTTTTTAAATTCTATTTTAATGTTAATTAACCTGATCACTCATTGAGCCAATTTTTTTTTCTTAAATTTGTTTTTGAGCAAGGTCCTGTCAGAATCATGACATGTTCTTAAACTGAATAACTGTCCACACCTGTGTTCTTAAAATGATGAATCCCAATTTAGCATCGGTAGGTAAACGCCCATAAAAGAGTGTAAGACTGCATGGACATGTTGCAGACACACAAATCACACAGAAACTTTGAGATCAAGTTGAGATCAAGTCAAAATGACACAACAAAAGTCTAAGGAGGGTGGAGCACCGGACTTGTGATGTTAAAAAAAAAAACGTCAATAGTTCTGACATGGAGGTGCTGCTGCAGGAAGTGAACACCAATCCAGCTGTCATATTTAACAGTGTCAGTACCAGAAAAAAAAAAGAGCACTACCAAAAAAAAAGTTTGATATCAAATCTGAGGACAAAAAAATATTACTGGATGGCATGGTTCCCAGTTAACATAACTGATGTGAACAGAAATGTTAGCGTAGTCAGAAAATGTTACATCAGAAAATATTATGATATAATTATTATCACAATTTATATCCTATAATATTACACAACTGTAGAATTGAAGAAAATGCAACAACAACTTATTTTGCACAACCATGTCTGTACTCAAGTGTGCTCTTGGGTGCACATCAATTTGGTTCTTATCTAAGAACAAACCCGAGATAGGAAAACATTCTTGATTGTCACAATTAGGCATAAGACCGTATGAAAATTTCATGTCACAATGATCCTAGCCAAAAGAACTGTGATTCATAATATTATCCCGAAAATCATTGAAATGTGCTTAAAAACTCTCAAAATGGCACGAAAACGCACTTGAATCACTTCACCTTGTATTTTGTTGAGATACATATATTTTTATTACATCAAAAGTAGGACACATCTTTTTATTTAGTGAACATCCTTTTTAGTGAAAAACAAACAGATTCAGACTCAGCACTGCAACATTATAGGACTGTATAGCGAGCTAGACAGCTTTTTCAAGTGAATCATGAGAATATTCCTGATTACTTTGATTTACTTTGATTGATTTACTTTGAATAGAAACTCATCATGATCAATTTCTTATGAATGCTTTTCTTTCTTTTTTTTTTTTTTTTTTTTTGTAAATCGCAATCCACAATAAAATCCTATATCGTCCCATCCCTGGTCAGAATCTTTATCCAAACTTGGGTTTTAAGAGGAAATTTCTCCTTAAGAACAGTTGGTGAATGAGGCCTGCTGTACTTTTTCTTCTTTTTTTTTTTTTTACTCTGTTTTTTCTTCTGGGAGGGTGCTTGGGCTTTACGAACTGAAATGAACAGAAAGGAGGACAGCGAAGAAGACAGAGAGACAGACACAGACAGCAAGACAACAAGAGAAAGAGTGAGATGTACAAGACCAAGAACAATGGCGAGATAGACAGAGCAAGAGGGACAGAAAGAGGGAATGAAGGAGAGGAACTCCACCTCTGTTTCTCCACGCGGAGCCGCTTCTCTTATCACACATGCTGGGGACGATTTCTGCAGCCAAAAACAAAGTATGTTTGTGTGTGATGTTATTAGTGTTAGTCTGGCTCCATGTTTGTGTGTGCATGTGTGGATATGCTGTATGTGTGTATCTCTGTGTGTGTTTGTGTGTGTGTGTGTGTGTGTGTGTGTGTGTGGGTTCCTGGTCGCGTGTGTGCGCTTTAGAGGGGTTTCTCTGATTGGCTGGGTCGGGCGATGTGCCACAGAAGGCGAGCGTACGATTGGCTGAATCGAGCCCCATTCGGCTTCTGCCTCTGCCAGAGCCTGTCGTGAGGGCAGACTGGTGTGTACACACACACACATACAGACGCACACACACACACACAGATTTTCGGATGCTCTACTGGCAGGAATGACAGTTTTTTTTCCTTTTTCACTAGTTTTCTTTCTCTACACTGGTGTCTCTGAGCAGGGAAAGAGAGAGAGAGACAGAGGGGGAGAGGGGGAGAGAGAGAGAGAGAGAGATGGAGGGCGAGCAAGGGAGGGAGGGAGAGAGGCTACTATGGTAACAGATCGCTGTGGCAGAGAGTGGAAGGGCCCTGATGGCTACTTGGCAGCAACACCAGAGTCTCACTGGCCGCACACGTGTGGAAGTGTGTATGAGTGTGCGTGGACCAGAAGACACACTTAATGGCAAAATGTGTGTGTGAGAGTATCTGTAGGAGAAAGGAACCAGCTGTGTGTATGTGTGTGTGTGTGAGTGTGTGTGCGCTCTATGCTTCATATGTCCTTAGCTGTGTAGATCGATGGCCACAACAGCATATCCGCTAAGTGGAGACACCATGTCGGTAAGAAAACAGGCGGCCGCTGGTTCTGCTCTCCTCCTGTCAACTGTTGCTTCAAATTTTGTCTCTGAATTCCTCAGTTGCTTTTGCCAGTTGCCTCTTGTTAGGGCAGCCTGCTTTCCGGAGGGGCTTTTCACACATTAGTCAACCAGATGTCTCGATGGGAGGAGCTGGACAAGAGATTTTTTTTTTGTCAACAAATATACTTTCCCTCTTCCTCCTTCTCATATGTTCTTTCTCTTGCCTCCTTCCTTTGTCAATCGTTCACACTGTCAGGATTTTCATATCTGGTGGTCATCAAATAAATAAAGAAGTCAATCATTTTTAGAGTGTGCATCAGTGACAGGGAAGAGATAAAGTCTAATAAATTTAATAATAAATGATTTAAATTTCATGTCCCAGCAACATCAGGTGAGCTGAGCTGCCTGCCCTGTGCCGCTCTGAATTTCTGCTCATCGGTAAGAAGAGCAGGTTAATTTTACACAAGGGTTTTGTTTTTATCCTGAAAAGGAAGAGTCTGGGGTGCAGAGAAGAAGCAGAAGATAGTGGAAGAGCAAAGAACTCAAGGCCAAGGTAAGTTAATGTCTTTAATGACATTAGACAACTTTCAGCAGCTAGCTAGTTTACCGTTGGTTTCTCATATGAAGGGTTCAAGACTTGGCACTACCAGCGTTGGTAGTTGTAACTTGGCACTGGATCATCATGTGGTCAGTTAGCCACTGTAGTTACTCACATACTAATAACATTATTGAGATAGATAGATAGATAGATAGATAGATAGATTTACAACTCTAGTGCTCGCTCAGTCTAGTTCTTACTAGAATATTTGTCTGCAAAAAGATTTTCATCCCCTTCAAAAAGCTTTGGATCCCATCATTAGATCCAGTAACATAATACAGCCTATACAGCTACACCTGCACACGGGTTACTGTGACATAACGGCATTTCCTTTTAGCACAAATATCAGAAGATGATATGTGAATGTAATGCAGAGACTTTTTTCCCGAGTTGTTAAAAAAAAAAAAAGAAAAAAAATCAAGTAATTCCTACATGATCGCATATATTTGGGACCCCCTGTGTGCAAAACTTGGGACCTCCTGCTGCTGGGGAGGAAAGTCAAGGGAGCGTGTTCTACCTTTAGGCTACACAGCGCGCAACGAGTAAGTCCAAATCTATTCCATATAACAGCTGCAGGTTTGTTTTCTAATGCAAATTGGTGAGAAGATGTTTATCCTTTTTGATTATGGTTGCAGGTGAAGCAACATTAATTGATTTTTAATCACACAATTTTGATATGTCTCTGGATCTTGCCTTGGCCTCCTAAAAGGCCAGGGCCAACCCTGTGGTCTGATTTCACAACAGCTGGCCACAGACAAGAGCCACAGCTGGCCATCATTTCCTCACTGTGGATTAGATGAAACTTATATTAAACTGGGCCGCTGCAGCACCAAGTAATAATGTATATCAAATCAGGTGAGGGAAGGGTGGTATAAACGTATTCTCCCGTTTCAACACGGAGTAGAAACGTATGAATGAAAATGTGCCAAAGAAGTGTGGATTCAAGCATTGACAGAATGCACAAAATATCAGCGGGCAATTTCAGATTTTTGATGAAAAGCTGACAACATTAAAAAAAGATTCTAAAAAACGTAAAAAAAAAAAAAAATCAATATAAATGTGCATGCAATATCTAAGTAGGAGGAATATGGGATTTGGAGAAAAGACAGCATATGGAAAATGACAATATACATGCCAAATGCACATAACCATGCTCATATACACACACTGTACCCTTCATTCATCTAAAGGGGCAGTTTTTGTCCTTTCAGGGCACAATAATATTGGACTACAACATAGTAGCCTATATTTGTATTGAATTCTACAAATAAACACTCAGTCTCCACGATTATTATCTCTTTTAATGACAATATCTCACACATCCCACTCTTCTTCCTACTTTTGGAGACAGGTGGCTGGTCTTGCAAAAGAGGATAGTGGCACTTTCCTCACTCTCTGGCCCCAGCTATATGGCGCCGACATTGTCTACTGCTTCAGGGTGCGTACGCAGTTGTGCTCTGATCAAACCATATTTATCTCACCCAGAAAACACTGGGAAGAACTGCCCGGTCACAGGCTCACACACAGCACCTGTGGTGGCTCCACAGTTGACATCAGTCACATTCATGTGTGGACAATTTGACAGCTCAACACAAAATATGAACAGGGTGAAATGCACAAACAGCTACTTCTAACTAGTGAGCTTATTTTTAAGACTGTTAGCTCGGGGGAAGTCCACCTCAATGGCAGGAGGCTAACAGTTAGCATGTGGAGCATCCAGCCAGCATCCAGCTCTCAGTAACAAAGAGAGGAAGAGAGCACCACTACTGTCCTACACAACAGCTTTAAGGTTTTGTACTGGGTGTCGATTCTGACGTTGAAAAAGCGACATCAGTGCATCTCTGACACTTTTACAGACTGGTTCCACTCAAACTGTACAGCCCCCCCCTCCCAAAAAGACAGGATATTTATGGAATTTTGACGTTTCTCTCTTATTGCGGTTCACAGTCTATTGTAATAGCATATGCTGCTGCACCTCGCTGTTAGCTGGGTATTAGGAGACGAGCTGATGGACACCAGGAGGATGTGATGTGGCTGCTGGTTCTCTGAACACAGTAACACTGTTCCACTGCTCTCTCTCTCCCCCTCTCCCTCTCCCTCTCCCTCTCTCTCTCTCTCTCTCCCTTTCAATTGCTCTCTTCACTCTCTCCTCTCTCTAATTTTCTATGTGCATAACTAGGTCATGCAGTAGTAGACTGCTGTTGCTTTGCTGCTGTGTGATTCTTTGGATGTGTGTGTGTGTGT